>NW_027176772.1:1317119-1349619 GCF_023349555.1 Cebidichthys violaceus
AGATGGCAGTGAACACTTATTGTATTTCCTCCCATATAGGAAATGAGGGAGAGGAGGGGCAAATGGGGCCCGCTCATCTGTCAGACACTGTGTGTGTGTGTGTGTGTGTGTGTGTGTGTGTGTGTGTGTGTGTGTGTGTGTGTGTGTGTGCCAGACGTTATGTGCTGTCTGGGTGGCTGTTGGTTGTATTTAGTATGTAGACACAATGATAGGCCAGAAGGCTAACAGCTGTAAGTGTATGTGTGTGTGTGTGTGTGTGTGTGTGTGTCTGCTCTGGTTGTGTGTCTCTCAAAGTGTATTAATCTGCCTTTCTGAATGATTGTGTGTGTGTGTGTGTGTGTGTGTGTGTGTGTGTGTGTGTGTGTGTGTGTGTGTCAGCTTCAAACAGATAGCGTGGAGAAGAAGAAGAAGAAGAAGAACAGGGACACTTTCATTATTAAAAGCTAAGTTCTCTCCTCTTTATTCCGACTCATTAAGTATGAATTGTGTTAATATTTCCATTAGTCTTTATTAATGTCATGTCCGTCTCTTTGCTTCTTCATTCTCTCGCCCGCTGAGTCATTACGAGTTTCTACCCGGCGCACTTCACCACACGGCACGAGCCGTTACCATGTACTCTCATTGTACTTCACTTCCAGTCGATCTCGGGAAGGTCAGTGGCGCTCGTGTTCTAGAAGGCCCGGCGTTCATTTTTAAAAAAGGACGATAGTGGTGTAATTCAAGGAAAAAAAAGAAATCCATGACAACCTTCTAACTGCATGTTGTAGTGGAGGATGAAGCACCTACACCTAGTAGTACACCCACCTCATCAACTGTGTCTTGTCTTCTTCATTGTCTGTTTTTACCCTGGAAATCCGACCCGAAGGTTCTGCTAAGTGAAGCCGATGCTGAAGTGTCTTAAAAGCTGCATTCTCTCTAGTGTCCATCAGGGGGCGACTCCTCTGGTTGTATAGAAGTCTAGTCTAAAATGACTCTACTTCTCTCTTGATTTATTCCCTCAGTAAACATTGTAAACATGAGTTTATGGTCTCAATCTCTAGTTTACAGTCTTCTTCAATACAGCATGATGTTCATTTAGTACATTATGCTCCATTTAGAGTCAAACAGACCATAAAGCAGGGGATGATTTAGGGGCGGGGCTACTACACAAACCACATATGGCATCTCTACGTCACTCCTCCTCATTCCAGATATGGTCACTTCAGTTCACTGGCTGCAAAAAGTCAAGATGGCGACGGCCAAAACCGCTGAACTCTAGGCTGCAAAGCGGCTGTCCACAAACCAAAATAAGTGACGTCCCGATGGCTCCACTCATGGAATGTGTGGGACACGGCGCATAGACAGACCGTAGGAGAGCCAAGATGTGCACACCTGGGCGCCAAAATGTCAAAGTGTCTCTATGGTGTTCCAGATGGCTTTATGCCACCGGGCCTCCGAGGCACGAGGATCTAAAGCGTCGGGGCTGATTAATGTCGGTGGCTTTTGTAGGACGGCTCGCTAACAACTAGCTGCAAAGTCGTGACAGACGCCACAGTATGAAGGCACGCATGGCCAAAAACGCTGCTGTCGACTGAAGTAACAAGTGAACAGACTTCCTGATGAAATGAGCGACGACTACAGGCAAGAGTCAAAGAAAGACTTTCAGGGCGTCCGGGAAGCAGCGCTCAGGAAGAGAATTCCAGCCGACCTCACTGTCCTCCGCTAACAAAAAAACGAGTAATAATTTGAAACACAGGGCAGCACAGTCTGCCCTTCCACTGGGATTTGAAACAACGTCGGCCTGATGAAACGGGGATAAACTATAAGGATTTGAAAAACCTGCCCGAGACGCTAGCGGTCCGCCGCAGCAGAGACCGGTCCGGCTCGTCGGTGTTCCTCAGAGGGAGGGGACCAAACTGGTAGAAATTAAACTCAGCCGACCTCTCCGACCCCTCTCAGCTGGAGCCAATGGATCAATCTCACTTTAACAGCTCTCTGCTCGCTCACGCGCCTGCGCACACGCACACGCACACACACACACACACACACACACACACACACACACACACACACACAGAGAGCAAAAAGTGAGGTTGATTTCATTCTAACAGCTCTGACTTTCCATCCAGAACAATCAGTGAAGGAGAAAAAAAAAAAAATCAAAAAGACTGCAGGCAAGAGAGAAAGAACGATTTGAGGGGTAAGAAAAAGCAAAAGACAAGAAACGACAAAGGAGAGAGGAGAGAGGGATAAAAGAAGACGTGAAGAGGAAAGGAATAATCGGAGGTGATAATGGGAAACAAACTGATACCAAACTCTGTGAATCCCTCCTGTTAGCGTTGAGCACCAACGTCTGTGGGAGTCTTCGCGAGCTCCGCCCCGTTTTTTCAAAAAACGCTCACCACCACCACCACCACCACCACCCCGACCGAACGCCGTGTGATGGTGTATTTTGTCGCGGCGACACTGACGCACAGAAACTCGAAGCTTTGATTCCGCAACGCGACCGGAACCTTGACATTTAGGACTTTTTCTTTCTTTTCTTTTGCATGTAAAAGTTTAGCGTCACGTTACTTTGTGCAGCAGTAGAGGAGGAGCAGAGCAATGCACCATGGGACAGCTAAACCTGGTAGCATTAAATACAAGTTAGAAGCTCTGTTAACCAGATAAACAGATAGAATAATGTGCGGACATTGTAAGAATAGAACTAATCAGTCAAATATCCCTTTTATGTTCAGTATGACACCAAAATAACTTATCCTGTTTGCATCAAAAGTCAAGAAATATAGATTATATGAATCCTTTATTTGTCATCTTTAAATCTTGTAATAGTATCTGCACAGATAACCTGAACCATCACCCTCTGAACGCTTTAATTCAAATACGTTGCAGGTAAACGTATCTTTGGAATCTGACAGGTAACCCCCCCCCCCTTCAGTGATTTATGGGTGTAATAACACACGGCCTATTTATTTATCGCACACGAACCAGGTGAATATTCCACTGTGATAAAACTCCGGGCGCGTCGCTTTGCAACTGGACTCATCCATCTGTGATTAAATCAGTGCTAAATTACAGTAATAGACTGTAAAAATCAGGTACATGGAGTCAGACTATCGTTGACACGACAACAGGGCGTTTTCCCTCCACAGCAGCCCCAACAGATGTAAAGGTAGGACTCATTTTCAGGTTCATACTTGTATTTTGGATTTCGTATTTTAACACATGAGCTCGGGAGCATGTCTATTGCCTCTAATCAGCTCTCAACATGGCGGCTGAGCCCGAGGCCTCGCAGCTAACGGCGCTAACGGGGCAAAAATGCGGTAAAAGCGCTGACAGAGCTAACAGCGTTTGACTGACTGACGCGGTTATCAGCTGTAACATTCGTTTGATTTGATTATTTCTTGATAGATTAACGCTCCAAATCCCGTACTATGCACCTTTAATATAAAAAAAACACATTTTTCTCTCCGAATATACTTTTAAGCTCATATGTAGCGCGTCTCTTCAGGGCCTGTTTTTAATACGTCCTCTTTAAAACGGGGTCAGTATCTAGACGAGACCTGAACCAGTAGATGTTTGAGGCTGTAATTTAATCTCAGGACAGGATTAACATTAAACACTGAACAATGCTGGGGTATTAAAATCATCACACCCCCCCCCCCCCAGGAGACGCAAATCCTGTCACAGCATGCGGCTACAGGCATCTCACGTAACAATGTTACATTACCAACTTTGCATAAGTAATCCCATCATGACACGTTATTACAGTCAAAACCACTGGGCAGGCAGGAAGTACCGATCATCAGACCCCCCCCCCCCCCACCCCCGTTCACGCCACACAGGACTGCTGCTTCACCTCCTTACCTCCTTAAAATAATAACCTCTTAGAACAAATATGTCAAATGGTGTCGTCTTACTGCACATAGGAAGACAGGCAGCTTCCTGGATGTAATTCAAAGTGTTGTTGTTTTTTGGTTTATTCCTTGATAAAACAAACGGTACAAAACAGAGCCGGAAGCAAATCCATCAGTCTCGCAGCGCGTCTCTTAATGCGGTTACTCTCGAGTAACTGTGCTTTTTGCTGAGTTAGCGTTTTTACTGGGAGTGTCTCCGGATGACTTTGCACGACTCCAAGTCATATCGGTCCAGGAGGTAAACGTTAAAATATAGCGTAACGGTAGCCGAGCGTCATAAACCCGGAAAATTGACTGATAAATGTTGGATACACAGTAATATTTACCAACGTTAGCTTACACTAGCTACCACAGGCTAATGGCGCTACCAGACCAGGTCCCGTACAACAGAACTGCACCCTCCATTACGTTTCAATTATGGTCGCAGTTTAAAACGCATGTGAAATGTTGTAAATTGAAAAATAAATGGAATATTTTGGTAGCGCTCGGACATTAACAGCGGTCTCCTGGGTGAAAGTCCCGCGTTTGTTTCCACCTCAGCCCAGCAGCACCTGGAACACATGTGTGATACGCTGCAAAACAAACGTCACGTGGGAGGAAACACATCTCCCTCAAAACTTAATTTTGAGAACGCATTTCGCATTTTATGAGAAAGTTATTTTTAGGACACCGTGCTGGAAAGAAAACTTGTATTGATCTTTTTTTCTTTTTTTTTTAATTTGAAAGAGAAATGATGTGTTGTTTCCTCTTTTTAACTTTACAAAGTCCAGATGTTATTAAACTGCACACAAGAAACAGATACAGGAGAATTATTCAGAGCTGGTATTAAAGTTAAAGTAGCCAAAGAAAAAGTACTCGTGAGGTAGAAAGGTTGTGCCAAAATCACGTTATATAACTGGATTATGATTATTGATCAATTCATGTGTTCATCACTTTTATGAGGTAAATGAGGACTCACTCTAAATACTGCTGGGTAGCCGGAACTATAACAATACATCAAACGTTAATAATAATATTAGGATACATAACCTAACTAATAAAATGGAAATACTCGTGTAAAGTTCAAGTACTTTAACGTTGTATTGAAGTACAGTACTTGAGTATATATGTATTCAGTAACATTCTGCCACTGCAGAAAACAAACGTGATGCACAAGTTACACAAGGAGTCACATGCTGCAGGGTTGGTGTGTGTGTGTGTGTGTGTGTGTGTGTGTGTGTGTGTGTGTGTGTGTAGGTGTGTGTGAGTGTGTGTGTGTGTGTGTGTGTGTAGGTGTGTGTGAGTGTGTGTAGGTGTGCATGCATGTGTTGCTGACAGAGACAGCAGGTGTGTGGCTGGAGATGAAATTGGTATATTAGTGTATGATAGAGAAAAAAGAGAGAGAGAGAGAGAGAGAGAGAGAGAGAGAGAGAGAGAGAGATTGCTAGAAAGAGAGAGACAGGAAGGAATCCTACCCGAGGGAGAAAACACTGCATCAGTTCTACTGAGAGAGAAAAGGGGGGAGAGGAAGGTGTTAGTTTGGCTGCAGAGCGAAATGTCTTCTGTTAGGGCACCTGAGCCTGAAGGCACAAACCTCACTTTCTGTGTGTGTGTGTGTGTGTGTGTGTGTGTGTGTGTGTGTGTGTGTGTGCACGCACATTTGTGTTTCTGCATACACAAGTGTATATATATTTGTGTGTGTGTGTTTTGCTGAACCTCTTTAGCATTTTCAAATCTCACGCAAATTCCCCTTTAGTTCAGTGGATTCAAAATGAAGGCTTTCAAAAAAAAAAAAAAAAAAATGGGTGTGGGACGATGTGAACGCCACGTCTTTCCCCGACGACAGGAGAGCAGAGATTAAATCAACCGAGTTCCCCTGACAGCACACACACACACACACACACTCACACACACTCACACACACACACACACACACACACACACACACACACACACACACACACACACACACTCATTCTCTACCTGGAATGCCTCAATCTAATCTTCTCCAGGTCAGACAGATGTACACGGAGCTATGAGAAGCAGGGAGCTCTCTCTGTGTGTGTGTGTGTGTGTGTGTGTGTGTGTGTGTGTGTCTTGTAGATGGGGATTTCTGCCATGTTAACCACCGCAACATGACGGATGGCAGGGCATAGACACGGACATATACACCCATTTTATGAAACCAATAACCTGCTCTGGGTTTGCGCTCCATGGAAAAATCTATCAGAGCCGAGGCGGCGGCGTCATAACTCGGCAGGTTTTGGGGGGGGGGGGGGGGCGCGCAACCCGTGGCGAAGCATCGTTTTGTTCCGTAAGCCGCCGAGCGCGATGAGAAGTTGAGATAATACACCGAAACAGTTTGGAGTTTTCATCTGTCAAGCGGTCGGCACACTTTAACTGAAATATGATTTCCATATACCGCAGCCTTGTTGTGGGTTATTACTGTAATAACACCTGAGGGGGGGGGGGGGGGGCATTCCTTATTGCGATTACGGGTGTGACAAGAGATTTAGAGACGTACTGCGTATACTGTCAGCGGCAACAAAGTACCCACAACAGCCCCCCCCCCCCCCACCCCCGCGGCCTTTATGCAGCAGTTTACCGGCACACGTGTTCTGTGAAAAAGCTTCCTCGGGAGGAAGCTTTTGTGTACATGACAATAAAAAAAAAGGATAAAGCGAGGAAGATCATAAACTCGCCACCTGGTTACTAAAAGCGTCTATTAAAAACACAGCTAGCGACCTTTTTACGAGACCCATCGCTGCGGGTCCAACGCCTCTTTGACCCGTCCAGAGTGTCCGGCTGAGAGCGAGTAATGCTTCATAATCACAGACGAACACCAGAAGGTGACGGTTGATTCTCACGCTTTGGGTGAAGAGACGACACAAGGGGGAGGGGGGGGGGGGGGGGAGCTTTCAGCGGGAGCAATACGGGTGAATGGTTCACCGCCACACCAGGTTTTGACTTAAACCGTGTTCGCGTCTCAATCAACAGTTGAGGGTATATTTACTGAGGCAGGGATCAACCTGAGCTGAATAGAAGGACCTCTCGCTATACTTTCAAAACTTTACGGCGACGTGTAAAACCAGAGTGACCCGAAAGAATCTCCTATCTCACCACGTCCTAATAAAGTCTTATTAGCTTTTTGTGTAAATGGAGGAACACCTCGGACATTCTTGGACTCCCTTTTAACGGAGGACAATAACCTTTTACAAGGACGAGACGCTTTTCCTTTTTTTTTTTTCCGTCATTGGTCTTTATTATTGTACGTGATTTGAGTATGGGGGGGAGATGCGACGTTAAGAGCTCTCCTTCCGGTCCTTTACTCAGAGCGTAACCACACCAGACCGACACACCGAAGGAGAAAACACACACACACACAAAAAAAAAAAATATCACAAAGAGACGCTAAAATGACCACAATCACACAGAAAACGACTACAAAGAGGACACGAAATGATTACAGGGATCCAGATGCACTACAAAAGAGACCATGCATGACTAAGAATAGATGCAAAACAACTACAAGGAGCGTAAAATGACCACAGAGAGACCCTAAGTACTACAAAAAAAGATGCAAAATGACTAAAAATAGATGCAAAGCACTCACAAATAGACACAAAAATTACTAAAAATATGTGCAGAATGACTACAAAGGGAAGGAAAATGACCCAAAAAAACTATATAAAAAAGATTTAAGCTCTTTTAGAGTTTGGGTGTCTTGCTCCTGTCTGTGCCCAGCGTCCATCGTCTCACAGTCCGTCCACGAATGTATCTGAATACAACCAGTCCCCGCGAATAAATCAATTAACATTCTTCTGCCCGACGTCCTGAAAACAACCATTACGCTCAATCATGTGTAACTCAATACTGAAAACACGGGCCTGCTTGTTTTGCCTGGCGTTGAGCCCCGGGGGTCACGAGCAACGCAGAACCCCCCCCCCCCCCCCGACATACCCGTCATACCACAAGGGCCCAGAGGACGAGTTGCCCCTCTTAAACTAATATGACCTTTAGCTTTCACCCCCCCCCCCCCCCAAAATGAAGATCGCATGACTGAGAAAGGCAGCCAAACGCTTCTGCACGAGTCCTAAAAGTCCTTTCTCCTGTAGCATACTGAACGGTTCCATCTCCTTTCCTTATTTGCCGGTCTGGCTCTGTAGTGACGCAACTGTCTTTCCCCTCAATCTGTCTGTCTGTCCACCCGTCTGTCCGTCCATCTGTCACTCACCCAGCGAACGCGTCGCAAGTGTGTGTGTGTGTGTGTGTGTGTGTGTGCGCTGTGCAGATCTCCGTGTGTGAAAAAGGAGGATTTTTCACTCTACATTTCTTAACAACCCACACACACACACACACACACACACACACACACACACCACACACACTCCCTCTCTTCCTATATATATATGTATTCCAGACCGTCTGTTCTCTCTCTTTTTTATTATTAATATTATTCACTCTCTTTTCTCTCCACCTTATCTCCTTCTTTATATTATCAGCCCCTTTCTTCTCATTTCTGCATATCTGTCCGTCCGTCTCTTCCTCCTCGTCAACGACGGCCGCCAGTCACAATCGTGCACGTGGGTTGCCGTGACAACACACCATCAAATATTAACGACTCACTTTCTTTTCCCCGTGCACGCAATTTTCTTTATTCATTAAAACGACGGGTGACGCAGACGGGCCTCGGGCCGGTTTGTCGTCATTTCCGGGAATTTTTCCAAAAATGTCGTCAGAATTTTTTTTCCCGTGTCTATTTGAGCGCCGTTGCAAAAGAAGATGGTGATTCTTTTCATATCAGCTTCCTGGATTCTCTTTGCAGACAGTAAAAACAAGTAGTTGGTGTCTTACGTCAAAGCAGCGCATTCAAACTCTGGTCAAACTGTTTCTCTTTCCCAGATCAGCGCGTTATAAAAATAAAAGTTTTTCCTCGACGCAGCCAAAAATTAACTCGAGATGTCCGGGCGCCAATTTACCGTTAGCGCGTCAGCTAAATCTTTTCCTTAAACACAAGCAGGTGCATCGGTGTGTCATTTTTTAAATTCACTAGCAATGGAAAGTCCCCATATATCTCACCGCCGCGGAAAAATACAGAGCAGCCAACATCTCTTTGACCTCATTAAACACGTCTCGCTGATTGCTCAGACTGCACAAAAAACACCTTTGAAAGTCTTCATTATAAGTTATATTCAGCACAACTGATATTCTGGGATGTAGTTTTTCCTGACAGCGGTATAAACATTATCAGCTTTTTTTCAGTGTGTATGTAACTTAAGAGAGAAGCCTATCTGCTGAAGAACAATTTACATTTTATTTTGGAAACTCAACCCGCTTATGAGAAAGATCATTGTCTATATTACAGCATGTACAGGGTTGTCAAAAGACTACTCCAAAATAATGAAACGGTACAACACAAGATGGACACATGGTGCACAAGAACGATGTGGTAGAAGAGCAGCAGGTTAACGGGAAACACTTGAATAGCTGCTGCTTGTGTGTGTGTGTGTGTGTCGCGTTTACCTGCGACGTTAAGAAATCTCCATCTGAAGAGAAACAACGGTGACCTTAACGATAATTCACGTTTGTTTAACGACGACTTAATCAAAATTAAGCTTTTTTTTTTAAATGTATTTGGACGGCCACGATGAAGGCAGCCGGTTTATACGTCGTGTATAATTTCAGAGCTCTTCTAAACACACACGCACACACACACACACACACACACACACACCCTCTCACACATGAGAGGAGTGAGAGAGGGTGAGCCGTCGGATCAAACGGACTCATTTGGCCGCGGTAAGAAAGAGTCCTCTTATCTTGAAACAGCCATTTAGTGTTAATTAATCCGTTTGACTGAAACCCCCCCCCCCCCCCCCCCCAAACAACATATTCTCTTTGGTTGTTAGGCTTTCATGCTTAAAGTGCTCAGCGCTACCTCAGATAGCCAAGTTAATGAAAAAATACCCCGAATGTGATCAGGCCAGCGCTGCCTCCGTCTCTTTGTAGCTACCTGGCAGCAGCAGCAGCAGCCATTTTTGTGCTTTCGGGCTTCAAAAAGAACCATCGGTGACGCGGCGATTTCTCTAAACTATCCGGGCTTTAAAACGAACAAGATACTCCGCCCCCCCCCCCGACAGACACAAAATCAATGAGCTTTGGCCACGGGTGCGATGACATGCGTTGGCTGCTCTTCAAATAGGTTTCTTTTGATATCTTTGAAGGCAAAATTGCTTACATTTGTTCACCCCCCCCCCCCCCGTCCGAACAGAGGAGCCCTTCATTTGGCTTTGTTTTCCGCGACTTCGACGAAACGCCGGGCTATCTTTCTTGCCGTCTCGGGCTTTCATGTCGTGACGGCCCGACCGATAAAGAGGCTGGAGGAGCGTTGCACTCGTGATAGAGCTCAAAAACAAAAAGCACTTTCTTTTCTTTTTTTTTGTAGTATTTGGCTTTCAGTGTCCCCTCGGCTTTGCACTCATCAAGCCTCAGATAAAATTGCCTCGTGACAACGGCGAACAGTTTGACACGGTTCTCTCCTCCTGCGTCTCCTTCGTGCCCTTTGGGGTGAAAGCTACATTTCAAGAGAGATTTTGTTTGAGTCAGTAGCACAAAAAACCTCTTTGTCAAACCTGGTTTTTTTATTTATTGCTCCTAAGTTACGCGGTGACATCAATAAAAAATAATTAGAAAGAAAGGGGAGAGGAAGAGAGAGGCACAAAATGAATAAAAAAAATCAAGTTTGTTTGATAGAAGCTCAGAAAAATCTCCCTTCCCCCCCCCCCCCACCTCTCTCACGCACCAACACAACATCTCATATCCCCTCAGTCTGGAGTTAATGTGAAGTGACAAAGTAATGATTTCTGAGCGTTCCCAGGCTTCAGGAGTCTTGCGCAAGTTCACCCCGAAGACTCGCCGTCTGCGGCTCCGTCGGCTCAGACGGAACACAAACACGCCGTCTTTCTGGTTCTTTTTTTGTCCCCTTTGCTCGACTCCCGCTACACAAACAGTCCCGCTCGCAACATTCACCGGCCTGCGTCCTCCCAGGCCGAACACCAGCCGGAGCTCTTGTTGATGTTTCACCCGCAGGAAACACATTCGTCATTGAACTAGAAACACTGGAATGTCCTTTACGAACAACTCCTGGTACAACACTCGTATAGAGGAGAGAATCTTAATATCCATCCCCAGAAAAAAGTAGGTCTCATGATGTAAAAAGTGTTTATAGTTGTTCCAAAACCGGCAGTGGAAAGCCGTTCATGGTAGAGAAGGTGGAGACGTGATACCAGCGTGTATTCATGGAGAACATTCATTCATAGCATCGCTTTGTTGTTCCACGAAAAGTTGCAGAAAAATATAGTTTAAAAAAAATGAAGAAACGGCAATAGAGAGAGGCGAAGTGGACTTGTGGACCGTGAGCGATATCAAAGCAGCAGTCGTCTTGAAATGAAATCCCGAGTCTTCTGTGTCTCCTAGACCGAGACCTTTGTAAAAGTGGAAGAAGAGTGCCGCGGGAAAACCGAGCTCGTCCAACCACAATGCGCTGCATGTGGAGGACAAAAAAAAAAAAATGGACAAAATGATATATGGCCATTCCAGACAAGTCTGAACCTCAGATACAGAGAGGCTGAGCTGTGCAACGGGGGGGGGGGGGGGGGGGGGGGTGATATCGCTCTGACTGTCCCAAGTTGGTGGAGATCAGTTTGTTCTCAGAACTCCGAATGCGGACTCAACGTGGGTCAATGTGAGCGTCTCAACGACAGATGCTGGGTGAAGCTTTTAATACATTAGCAGAATGCTAATAGCAACCAGCTGACTGTCACGTCTTCCCCTGAACTGATTTACTACACTTAAACAGTGTACTTGTACGCATTTTATTGCTGATTTTATGTACAAAATACATGTTTGGAATGGAATCGCCCTTTAGGACGGGAATACAATGGATGTGATCGACCAACTCGGTGTCACAGCAGTTCATTAAAAACAGTGAAGTTAGGTTTACAACGAAACCTCTCAATTAAGGATTCTGGAAAAACATCACGATTGGTGCTTAAATTAACAACGTACATTTAGGTTTAGGCAACAAAACCACAACTATAAAACCAAGTCAACTAAAAAACACAAGTCCTGTATTTGTTGGACAAGTCCACCTCCGCTTCAGCCCACCAACAGCCGTCTTTATGGATAATAAAAACATGCCCTGACTGTTAGATTGCATTTCGTTTCCGTTACACAACCTGACCACGATGCTGTGCTAGATTGACAGCAGGGAGAATTTTCTCATTAGTGAAACAAAAAACCCAGCTTTGTTATAAAAAAAAAAAAAGAAAATGATGCTTAATTTGGACACGCAACGATTTCATTTCTCACAGTTCAAATTGCGGTGTCGCTCACTCACGAGTTGAGCTAATTGGCTCCGGGTGTCGGGCGACACTTCCTCACGGAGGGGGGGAACGTTGTGGAGTGTGCGGAGGCTCGGGTACCTGGGAAACACCTTCGATGCCCGCGGAGAGATCCGTGGAATGTATCCGGGGGGAATGCGTGGGGTTCTAAGTTGGTGTTTTTTTTTTTTGACGTGCTTGAAGTTCCACGGGGACTAATTTGCTTCACACTAAATGACAGCGACTCACGATCTTGTCTGCGGTCGCTCTCTCGGTTTCTGTTTCCGCGCCTCCCCCGAGGACAGACGCATGTCACGCTAACCGGTAGTGTCACGGGGTGAGTTTCTCTACTTCAGTGGTTCTTCAACTTTATTTTTTTATTTTATTTTTTTTTAAGCCCTGACTACATTTAGCCTCTCGCCAATGGGACCCAGATTAATTGAGCCATGAAAGGTTGATGACCCATTTCAGGGTCCTGATCTATAGTTTCAACAAATGCTGACAAGCAGGGTGTGTGTGTGTGTGTGTGTGTGTGTGTGTGTGTGTGTGTGTGTGTGTGTGTGTGTGTGTGTGTGTGTAAAGCTTTAAATACAGCCTCCCTCTCTGGGAGCCGGTCTAATGAAAACATTCCCCGGCCAATGCTGTGACCCAACAGAAACAGACCTTATTTTTAGGTCCTGGACCTTAAAACGTTGTAGCCGGTGTTTTGTCAAAGTCTGGTTTGAGACTTAAAAAGTGGGTCATGGGAAGATTAAAACTGGCCTTCAAAAATGACTCTCTAGAAATGCATGTCAGAACTCACTGGCTGCGTTGCCAGACCCCCCCCCCCCCCTTGGGTTAGCGGCGCGAGGGCAAGCTAACGTTTTCCAATACGCGCCTCCTCGGTGAGTCAGCAAAAAAGGAAGCACGGAGAGACGAAAAAACAATTCATTCCGCTTCATTGCCCTCAAGAGGACGTTCGTAAAACCCAAGAGTTATAAAAAAAAAAAAAAAAAAACATCAATATATTCATAAAAGCAGCAGACTGGAGTCCTCGCTCATCCCGTGTGCTAGAGTAGCTCCTACTTAAACACATAAAATCACCACCAAACCAACAGTAAAGTGAATATTCAACTCACCACACGTTCCACTGTAGATTTTAAACTTTGTTATCGCTTTAAACTAACATTTAAACCCTTGCTTCAAACACTCAGTCACAACATATTGCTGAGCATTGATTGAATTTGCTCGTGTAGTCAGCTGCATTTTAAAATGAATGAAGCTAAATTCTCCACAGAAGGAATAATTTAAAGACAGGAAGTGCTTTTACTTTGAAGAGCCAGGAAGTAGCATGATATGTGCTTCTTGACGCTGACCTAGATGATGACTGATACGTAGAAAGCCACATGTCGAGTGTTCACTGTTTCTAATACTGCAGTTCAGACTAGTAAAATGGTCCGTTCGCTTTAAACTTCGACAAAGTCGGAAGCTAACGCTGGCTAACGCTGGCTAACGCTAACGCTAGCTGGAGAGATGGCCGCAGAGAGGGAGGAGGTTTCGGGTGGATGGTCAGGTCAAACGAACACAGGACCTTCACCCAGGAGACAGCTGTTCTTTTCCCAGAAAAACCAAGTCGGGATGGACTTAGTTTAACTTGCTTTTGTCACATCACTTGGTACTTAAATAACAACGGTTATGTAACAAACATTTATTTTTACAAAGAGTACTTATTTCAACCCAACTAGCACTCTTTTCCCAAACCTAACCAGGGAGTTTTTTCGCTGACTAGTCCAAGACTGACGCTGGAAGAGAACCTGGAGCGTCGAGTTGGGAGTGAGAATGTGTTGTACTGTTAATATTTAAATAAGCACAGTTAATTCCTAGAATACAAAGAATTTAACGCTACAATCCAATATTAAGTCAGTTTAAATTGATCCGCTTCTTTTAAAATAAACTACACATAATAGTGATTATAGAGAACATTATTTCTTGCTCTCAATAGTCTTTCATAACAGCTGTGGAGATTTAGTGCTTGCCTTCACGGTACCAACATCCATCCATGATGAGGAACAATGAGGAAATCAAACAAACAATCGGCACAACTTTAACCACAAGCAGAGACACAAATGAGAGCGATCGGCTGTGAGTGCGATGTTTCAACCCGGATTCTTGGCTCATCTGTGGAAACTTAATGAGGTCTGAAAATGCAACACAAAGCTGTGGCTTCACTCAAGAATAGAAAGATGGGGGATTAGGCTCGGTAAGGGAGTAGCAACTGTCGGGCTTTGTGTGTTCTCTGTGGAATGCCGTCGCAGGAATCAAAGAGGTGGAAAAGGGCAGATATGGGCGTCTTAAGTGTGGCACACATGGAGCTTATTAATACCACTCTTACTGAGTCTCCTCCTCCAGCTCGGTGTCCAGTGTCAGCCTGTCTGTCTGTGGACGGGAGGCGGATGCGTCGGGCTCGTCCCTTTTTTGGTGAACGCAACCCTCCGGTTCTACCGCGTGAGGCCAAAGCGAAAGTGTCTTTAAAAGCTGCATTCTCTCTAGTGTCCATCAGGGGGCGACTCCTCTGGTTGTATAGAAGTCTAGTCTAAAATGACTCTACTTCTCTCTTGATTTATTCCCTCAGTAAACATTGTAAACATGAGTTTATGGTCTCAATCTCTAGTTTACAGTCTTCTTCAATACAGCATGATGTTCATTTAGTACATTATGCTCCATTTAGAGTCAAAAGCTGGGGATGATTTAGGGGCGGGGCTACACAGTGATTGACAGGTCGCTACCAGAGACTTTTTGTTCATCGGTTGCAAAAAAAGATGGCGACAGTCCACAAACGACGACTACGTCCACTTCTTATGTGCAGCCTACGGTTGAATGGTTTCGGATTCTGAAATATCGGGCTTCCATTCGATCGAGAGGATTTCTTTAAGCGAGCCTGGTTTGGTTGTGAGAGAGTCGATCACCTCTCTGTGCCCTGAAGGCCTCGTTGCTCTGTTATTTCCTCCCTTCAGGGCCACGGCGGTTTGATTTGGACAGAAGACGTGTAATTACATGATGATCTCCTCCTCCCTCCTCCTCCTGCTCACATTATAGGGGCTAGCTTTATCCCAGGGTAATAATTGTCTCCTCTCCGTATCATTTCTCCTCTTTTTCTTTCACTCCATATTGCTCCTTTTTTTTTTTTTTTTTGCCAATTTCTCCTTCTGTTGCTCCTCCTCCTCCTCCTCCAACAGTAAGTATAATTTCAGAGAGCAAGATTTTTCCTCCGAGCCACAATCGTTCTGCTCCTCCCCTTTTCTAGGACCCTCCTCTGCCTCCTTTTTTTTTTAGGGCTTTTCCCTCAGAACTTCAATCCTTCCCCGTCCTTCCCCACCTCCTCCTCCTCCCTCCCCCTTTCTCCCCCGCCCCCCTCCAGAGACCTTGGACAGTGATGCCGGGGTGTATTTAAGAAGGAAGCCGAGGATTTTCCCCAAAGCTTCAATCTTGGTCTTTTACAGAGCGGCACCACATGAACACACACCAGGCTGCCAAACCGGGCTTTATATTGGCTTAAAATGTCCAGAGGAGGCGGGGGAGTAAGAGGGGGGAGTAAGAGGGGGATGAGAGGGAAAGTAAAATAAGTGGTTGTGAGCAAAAGAAAAAAAAAGAGAAAGGGAACTGACAGCACTCTTTGTCCTTTGTTAAACTTACTCAGAGATGAATTACTCTGAAAGGATTGACCCATTTATGATTGTAGTCGGTGTATTTTCACGGTATTCTGGGTGGTTTTTTTGGGGGGATAAACACATCAGCATTTCATGTCCTTAAAGTGACGTTAAATTGAGAAGGGGGGGGTGGAAATAAGGGGAGAAAGGGATAGAATAGCAAAGACAGAAGAAAAGAAAGGTTAAAAGAAGGTGAAAGAGAAGAAAAACAGAGACTCACGAGAAACAAAGTCTCCCATTTCCTTCACCTCAGTCTGATCCGGCTGAGCCTAAAACCACACGGCCACGTGGACACCACAACCTTCCTCTGTGTGTGTGTGTGTGTGTGTGTGTGTGTGTGTGTGTGTGTGTGTGTGTATGTGGCCTACATTTACAGTGTGTGTGTGTGTGTGTGTGTGTGTGTGTGTGTGTGTGTGTGTGTGTGTGTGTGTGTGAGGGCCATTTCTACATTTACAACGTGTGTAAGTGCACCGGTGCTGTGCGCTCGTGTGAGTTTAACGAGTGTGTTGTTGTGTGTTTGCTGTTGAATGTACCGTGCTCTTTAGTGCAGCTGTGTGCTTCTATGAGTGTGTTTGTGTTTTTATTGTCATCATTTTTTACAGCCATTATGAGAGAGTGTGTGTGTGTGTGTGTGTGTGTCATACTCAATCCACACACACTTCTAACATACATACATGAGACACACACACACACACACACACACACACACACACACTGTAGTGTATTCCCTGGCTGCTACAGCAGGTCCAGAGAGTCTTCTCTTCTTCTGCAGCATCTTCACATCTGTCTCTCTATTTATACTTCTGTGGTTTTTATACTCTAGCAAGTGAATTAATGCAGTTTTTTTAGTCTCTCTCTGTCGTTGCATTAATCTCCTCTAACAAAGGCTTCTCAACAACATGATTCATTAAAATGCAATAAACTACAGCACATCAAATATCTCTATGAGTTGTAAATAGTGACATCAAATTGTGATTTTTTTTTTTTTTCTTCCTTTCAGATCGTTTCATATAGAAACTTCTAGAGGCTCAAAGAGGAACAAGCATCCAGTTTTAATATGCAGTAATTAGGAAACAATCTGAAATACGTCACCATTCTGTATCCTGGGAGGCCAAACTACAGCATGAAGGCCATTTAAAAAAATATGTGTATGTATATATATATATATATATATATATATATATATTGCACAGACTAGTGGAAACATAGATATAATATGTTTAGTGGGTCCATCTACTGTATGAGAGCTTGACTTCATTTAATTCAAATTTAAGAGCAGCAGATTACAGAAATACAGTAAACGACTGTAATGTCAAACATTAAACTGTTAAGTACTGTTGCGTATTGTAGTGTCAATGTGTGTGTGTGTGTGTGTGTGTGTGTGTGTGTGTCATGAAATCCATCACCAAAAAGTAGTGTGTACAGTGTTTGTAAATGTAAATTTGACTTCGTTAACGGTTGCATCGAAACAAGATATATAAAGTTTTACGTTCCAAAAAAAGGGGACTTTTAAAAAAAACAGCGCATGCTCCTTTAAAGATATTATTATTATTAATACATGTGGCCATATTTGAGCATGGGTGACAGGGTGGCTCGGGTGGTTCCCTGCTGTCACATCTCATCAGCGGTGTCCTGTGCTCACGCTCCAGTCCGGCTCCTTCCTGTGTGGAGTTTGCATGTTCTCCCAAAATTGCCCAAAGCTATGAATGCATTTGTCGGTGTTGCAGAAGGTGGGGAGGGGGGGGGGTGACCTGTCTGCAAAGGGTTCCCTGCTTCTTTTTTTTTTTGATTGATTCCTGCTGCATTGTGCACCTGGACCTGAAAAGAAAGCAGGTGTAGAAATGGATGGATGCATTTCTCCACCCTTAGAGAACCAAGCAGCTGCAAAGAGGAGTTCTGTTCAGGGCATGAAGAACCGCTAATTGTTGCCGCATACGACCATTTTTGTTTTGGCTAGTGTCCGTCTGTGTCCGTTCTCTACACCTCGTCTCCTGCAGACTTAAATTCTCCGCCTCTTTTAGTCTCCAGGGTCTGTTTATATCTCCTCTCACCGCTCACTCTTAATTTAGGGCTGAATGGAACATCAAAGTCTGCGCTTCTTTCTCAATAAACACGACTCTAAAAATGTCTTCAGACCGCCAAAAGCTGCGGTTTTGAGCCCGTGAATCTCACATCTTCGTCGGCCCGTGAGACAGCGGCGGTCCACATTGGGAGGGGGCTGCTGGGTATCGGCCCGGTCTGAATGGATCAGCTGTTGGGAGTCTTCTCTGAACTTTTTTCGGTGAGCGGTCCGCTCCCGATTGTCGGCAGAGCTAGGATCCCTTTCGCCTGAGGGAACGAAACCACGAGAAAAGCATCGTGGTTGGACTTAAAATAAGTCTGAAAGTTAAGTAACTTAAAACAGTAACTCAACAACACTTGGGGGACACGAACGTCGGTCTCCTGGTTGAAAGTTGTGTGTTGGTTTGACCTAGCAAAATTCAACTTTTTCAAGAATTAACTCGACTTCCCTATTCGCCCTGAACTTGACGAAAAAAAAATAAATGTGAGAGAGTAAAGAAATGAGCTGCGAATGTGACATCCTCTTGTAGTTCAGGGGACGTGATGTCCCAGGGAACATCTCAGACTCCACACGGTCTATTCCCACCACTGCGTTTCCCATTATGACACGGAGCGAGCGCTAACACGGCTAACACCTGTGTTTTGTAAAAGCATTCCGCTGTGCATCTCCCTCCCTCTCTCTCTCTCTCTCTCTCTCTCTCTCTCTCTCTCTCTCTCTCCGTCTTTCTGTCTCGAAAAACACGCAATTTGTCATGCTGACTTTTTTTTTTTCTTTCTTTAGCGGTCTCTGGCGCGGTCGTCATTCCTTCCTCTTTGCTCGGTCCCCGGCGCGTCTCCCTCGATCTCCGCCGCCGTCACTCTGCCCACGTTTAAGAGCCGGGGCGGACGGCACCGGCTCGGTCACCTCGCCGCCTGGCTGTTTACGGGAGGGAAAGGTCGGGGCAAGTTGAGCAGAAGTCGGCCCATTTGAGGGAAGGAGAGAGAGAGAGAGAGAGAGAGAGAGAGAGAGAGAGAGAGAGAGAGACGGCTGGTAAAAGTAAAACGAGGGAGAGGAGGAAGGCCTGTTGAATCTCCAATACGTCACCTTTTGAGCTATTGATCTGGAGCTCAGACTGTTTGCACTGCGGATCTTACCTTATAGATTTTGACCCTTTTTCTTTCTGGTGTGGGTTCCTACCTGAACAACAACACTAACCAGCATGTTTAATGAGCCTGGATGCCCCTTGATTGGCATTTTAATTATCTTAACTTGCAATTGGCACTATAATCGTACAAATGCCCACCGGTTTTCATAATTCAAACAGCAAAAACACGCGTCCACAGAGACGAATAGTGAGCGTGAGAGACGTGAATGACACGGCTGGGCTGCAGGAACCGGGGCCCGTCTTAGCGTCTGTTCGTGGACCTAAACGGACCCCCTTGGACAGGAACCATGGTTCTTGGTTTTTTCAGAGCGGACAAAACAAACGCGGGACTTTAGTCCGAGAGGCGGCTGTTCGTGTCGCGTGCGAAACTAAAATCAAAACATTTTACCACTCTGTGAACCGTTAGAGTCGTTAGTCCCGTGAGTCGTTAACTGACGCGCCGTCCCAGCCTCGTCTAAAACCCACACTAGTCTGAAGATAGTATTTGAAGCTAGTATTTCAGTAAGAATGTGTTGGAAATGACATATTTTGATCCAAACCATCTCAAATGATGAAAAAAAAAGCAAAGTGCCACGATCAAAACGTAGCGATGCAAACGAATGCCTTTGCTCCTTCAAGTCTAATAGTGGAGGTGCAGCTGCTCTGCTTGCTATATTGCTCAGTCACACGTGTGTGTGTGTGTGTGTGTGTGTGTGTGTGTGTGTGTGTGTGTCCACCATGCAGCAGCACCAGGCAGAGAAAGGTAAAATAAATGTTATTTTCAATCAGTCCACCTCAGCAAGCAGCAGGCAGCAGTCAAACATACAGGAGGAGACCCCTGATGCGTTAAAGGACATTTTCACCGTGTGTGTGTGTGTGTGTGTGTGTGCGTGTGTGTGTGTAATAGAAGCAGCAGACCATCAGCCAGGTGTCTTGTAGGGTGGATGAGTGAGGAGGAGAGACGGAGGGACGGCTGTTGAAGCACTGCAGTAGAGCGATCTGTAGTATCTCCGCGGACACATGCACACGTCAGCATGCAGCTGGGGATTCATTGGAAATGGCAAGTAAATTCACCAGCAGTCGTTACTGTGGTGTGTGTGGGGGGGCAAACGTATACAACAGCTGAGAAGTGAGGCGCAGATTTAGCTCTCCGTTAAGCTAAAGCTACACATCATATAAACATATGAAATATAGAAACGTATATACGTATAGAGCATCACTATAACACGACGTTTAACCGTGACGAGCTCCGAATCCATCAAAACAAACAGCCTGAACATGAAGAACCAGAGACGGATCGTCCGAGCCGGTCAACGCTACGCTACGATTGGCCGGTCTGCCTCAGACTCGTGTTTGGTTGACAGAACGCGGCTAAAACGGAGGCCGGTGAGACCAGATGATGATGATGATGTGTGTGGTTTTTCCACGTCGTTCTGTAGATGGAGCGAGTCGGTAGAATGCGTTGTCGTTTTTTTTTTCCGATCGATGAGTCTCTTTCTCTCTCCTTCGCCGTGGCAACAATCAGGCAGCAGTCATTTGTCAGAGCGAGTTAGGAGCAGGAGGAAAACAACCAAAGTGTCAGTTTGTAATCAACAAACAAAACTTTAGACATTTGCATTGCGCCCGAACGTCACTGTGATGTTCCCTCCTCTGTGTGTGTGTGTGTATGTGTGTGTGTGTGGTGGGTAAATGCGTTTCCTTTCCTTCTCCCCTTCATCAAGTCATTAAACCTGTTTTCCTCCCACATTCCCGGTATACGTGTGGTCTATCTTTTTTATCGTGGGCTAATGTCATTTTATGGAGGATGTGAAATCAATACGCAGCGAAGCCATCAATGTGTCATCTTTTCCACTGAAGACCAGAGATGAAGATTGGCAGGAATAAACAAGCCGTAGGAGAAAACAGGTCCGTCTTTAGATTCCAACGCAAGCCGGCTTATTTTTAGACGCGTACGCGAAGACGAGCGCGTACGCGTCTAATCAGCGCGTTTTGTCGGATTCTTATAAATAGATCTGTTGACGGTTGAAACCCACTTTTTTGGTTAAAATGAGCTTTTCAACTGTTGTTCTGTGTAAAACAACAAACGATGTCTGTGGGGAAATCTTCATCAACTGCTACACAGCTAACCACACAGGCATAGTGAAAATACAGTAGAGAGGAAGAAGAGGGAATTAGCATATAGCCGACTTATAACATTGAAACTAATGTAAAAGGCTAGCTTACATTCTGTTTGCTGTTTGACCTGAAACCAGAGATTGAGACCATAAACTCATGTTTACAATGTTTACTGAGGGAATAAATGAAGAGAGAAGTAGAGTCATTTTAGACTAGACTTCTATACGACCAGAGGAGTCGCCCCCTGGTGGACACTAGAGAGAATGCAGCTTTTAAAGACACTTCTGCACCGGCTTCACTCGGTAGACCCGCAGGTTGCCGCCTGGTTTACATACAGCGCTTTTCCAAACGTAAATCTCCTCCAGTCAAGTAGATTATGCATATTTTAGTCAACTCTTTGCCTTTCATTGTTGCACATCCACAAAACTGAACAATGCCTCATTTCATTTGTGTTTATTTCATCTAATTGGTCTAATTTAAGTTAAATTCATACGAGTTACGACTAAATTTGGCGAGGTGGTCTTGGCATCGGCACAAAACTTCGACACACTTTTGGTTTGGTGTTGCAGACTTTGTTGTTCTCTACAAGTTGAACATCGTAACTTACAGTCGTGCGCTGCATGAAGTGAGCCGTAAACTCAGTTATACTTTCATCCTGTTGTTTTCTCACGTTCTTGAGTTTGTTATGCAAAGTCGCTCCGTGGAATAATTACAGCAGTGCATTGGCGGAGCCACGGCCTTTCCGAGTTTCATCCCGACTTACTCAGGACCGGGATAAAATCGACATACGTAAAAGAGAGAAGAGAAATCTGATTTTCTTGAAGAAGATCCCTTTGGAAGAACAGATAAGCTCAGCGTTAACCACAGTTCAGGGACATGGATAATGTATAATCTATGTTGTACTCGTTTGGTCTTGGTGCTGTAATGGAAACATGTCTGTTTTACTTATTTATTAACTTATTTATTTATCTACCGTATTTCCCTCACTGTCGGTGAGGCTTTGGAATAAATAAGAGAGATATATGTCAGTGATTTTCCACAACAAGCCGACAGGAACGCCACAACTTAAGCAGCGGGGCATGAAATAACCTACTTTATCATATCCCGGTGGATAATTGTTTTTGTTATGGAGTTTCTTTACATTTGCAGAAAGGTCAATGTCGGTGTGAATCTGAGTCGAGGGCAGCTGCAGCCTGTCTTTTTTTTTTTTTCAAACTATTTTTAGGTTTCTGATGCCTTTCTGGCATCTTAATCTGTTTGGGTTAGGCACTGCATGTGTGTGTGTGTGTGTGTGTGTGTGTGTGTGTGAGAGGCCCCAGTCTGTGCATCTTGGTGTGTGTGTGTGTGTGTGTGTGTGTGTGTTGGGGTGTGTACACATATGGTCATAAGATGTTTTCATTTAAACAGAACCAGAAGTATAGCGACACCTGCGCTGCGCTGGCCCGGAAGCCTGGAGCCACATAATGCTTTTTCCATTCACACTACAGGAAAGGCACCAGATGTGGCCCCAATTATCACACGGACAGAAGTCGACGTCTTCAGCGCGAGCGTCTCTCTGAGTTCATCCGTCTGCAGCGCTTCAACTGCAGACACATCCGGACACAAAGCTGTGGCTCAGTGTCTTTAGTTTGGTGTCTGTGTTTGTCACGGTTATCTCTTGACAAACACAAATCAGAAACAAAGTGTGTTTGTTGCTCTATATATATATATATATACATATATATATGTGTGTGTGTGTGTGTGTGTGTGTGTGTGTGTGTGTGTATTAGGGCTGGGCAAGTATAACGCGTTTTTCGCGACAATTAAATTATCGCACGTTAACGCAGTTTTTTTTTAATTATTATTAAGCGGACATTTTTAACACAACAACCGGACAGCGAGCGGTGAACAGCTGTGTGTGTGTGTGTGTGTGTGTGTGTGTGTGTGTGGCGTCTCTACTCGACTTTCTTGTTCTAGGGTTTACTTATTTGGGGCGATGGTGTCACATGAAAATATCTGTCAAAGGGACCGATAATGTCAACAACAAAAAAAAATCAATCATAAAATAAACTGCTAGATTACATTTGTTCCTGAAACCACGGTATATGTATTATAGGATGTATACAGGCTGTTCTCATGCAGAGATATTTTCGGGATAGTTTTGTTGCCTGAACTAAGTTGTTTCCTGTAAAGACAGAAGTTTATTTTGAAAGAATGTCTGGATTGACAGCTGTTGCCGGACTTTCTCAGTGTAACGCAGGAGAAACGAGGTGCAGCGAACAGCTGTGCGACGCTACGTTGATGTATAATATCCTAGAATATGGGAGTTCATCCGGTGCCGAAATGAAGCGACGGCATTGTGAAAGTGACACGCTCACGACGGCGACACAATCCATCACGCCGTGCCCACGTCGTGCCGCTCTTCTTGTTTACCTTTGTGCTCAGCAGTCGGCTCTATATCCAATATCTACGCCCACATAACTGTCAAGCAATGACTGTGTGTGTGTCCGTGTGCATTTCTGAAAACTGTACATGCTCCTGTGTACATATAGCCTTGGAAGGATTATGGATTTTTCTTTTTTCTCATAAAGCTAAAGCAGTCTGGCTTTTAATCAAGTTCCATCTTCCACACATTGGCTCCTGTTGTTCTATCTGGACAAAAAAAAGAACAACCCCCCCCCGTTGTAAACAGAGTCTCGGGTGACTTATATTGCCGTAGATGCGTGTGGGATAACGAAGCTTTGTTTATGTCCGCGGCACGGAGAGCTTTCCCTGGATCCTGAGAGTGAACAGAGAAGACGACGTGAAATCCTTCGGCTCGATGGGAGCTTTTAAAGCCGGGCGTAAACGTGATCGTAAATGATTTTATAGTCTCGAGCTGTAAATCGTTCCTTGCGGATTATCAGAAAGCATGTCCACTATTAAAAAGGTTGCACCTGCGGTGGCTTTTTAATTCAAGTCGTAAAAAATGATAAGCGCAAAGTGTCTTTTGTTGTTATTCTATGTTTTACTGACCTGTATACACACTGCTCTCTGTCTACAGTTGGACATTTACATCCACTATTATGAGAGGCTCTCCGATCTGCAGCTGCAAACGTTAGCCCCTCGTTAGCACGCCAGCTACTTCCATGATAACTAGGTTCAAGAGAAGAGTCAAAGGTCACCTGAAGGCCTGACCTCGTTGAAATACAACAATTAACCGTAGTCGAGGCAGCCAGCCTTCAATACTGCGGTCGACAGAGCGATCGATCCCATCCTCGTATCGTTTAAGGCTCGGATTAGAAAGCCGTCACTGCAACCGGCTGGGACCGCAGCTGTATGCGGTCACCCCAGTGCATGCTGGTCATCCGCTCCAGCAGCCGATTAATATCAAAATGTAAAGGAAAAAACTACCTTTAGAGTGTCAGAATATCATTTGGTTACCATGTGTCCATTTGTTTCTCCAAATGTCTTTTTAGAGCTCCGCCTGGATCTTTTCATGAAAACAAACACTGTAGGACGGTCACACTTTGTCCTATCTTCTTCAAATCTGAGGCAGGTGTTCACAGATAGTGTAGTTACAGCCCTACACTGTCCTTTACCTGTACAGATACAGCCACAGGCAGTTCTTTATACTGAAAGATACTTCTTATTTTTATTTTAGACGGACAAAAATCGTAAATTTGTACTGATTTCAAAGGCCCACTGCTCTGCTTCTGTATGACCTAGAGGTTTTCTGACACTTTCACACGGAACTTTAGGGGGTTTTCTTTCTGCCGAGGCCTCATTGATGCATATAGTCAGAGTGGTTCAGAAGCTACAGCCATTTTAATTTGAGTATGTCGTTTTTTTGCTCCAAAAGTAGGGGGGGGGGGGGGGGGGGAGTGGAAGAGGTTGAAGACTGCAACTTGACTTATGTGGTCTCAGATGATCGGAGATGATAATGTCTTTTATTGAATGTCGTATGACGACTGAAAGTGGCGAACTGATGTTAATGTTTCAGGCAGGCTGTTGTCGTAGCTATGAATGCACCGTAGTTCATAGATATCCCACAAAATAGTATATCAAGATTATTGCCCTCAAGCTAACCAAGTAGTTTCGTTGCATAAAGGTGTTTCCTGTGAAGACGGAAGTTTATTTTGAAAAGACAAAGATATTGGCAGGTGTCGCAAAAATAATAAGTAGCTTTTTTTATGCCGTTGTTTGAGGATATGTTGTACACAATTCAAAGATGTGCAGGTGAGGTAACGTATCAACTAGTGCGCTTAGTTTGTTGGTGTCCTCGTGTCCTCGTTTTCCTCGTGTCTTTCCTATTAGGACTCCAGGAATTGAGACGAGTGAGGAGGAATCGAGGAAGCGCTCACGTTACAAGTCGTTCCCGTTATTTCGTCCACACAGAGCAGCGGCAGAACAAACGAGGCCCGTAATGTGCGCGATGGTAATAAATACAACGCTCTGTCTCATAGTTATTTTTGCCCCAGAGCCGGAGTTTTGAAGCGTGTATGGAGTTACACGAGGCTGGTAATAAATAGACTTTTGGAGATAAAGCCAACTCCGATTTTCTCCTCTCCTCCTCGTCCTCCTCCAGTGGTGGAGATGGAACGAGGAGCGGCGGTGAAGTGATTAGGTTTTATTATTTTCTCCAGACTCCGGGCTTCTGGTTGATTAAATTAAAGCCTGTAGCGGCTCGTCTGAACACGGAAGGGGTCAAAACAAAACAAGAAGAGAATAGCTGCAGGGGAACGGAGACGGGACGAACGCAATATGATAGAGAGTATGGGTTTGTGGCGAGTGGGTGAATGAGCTGAGTGGAAATGATTGTGTCTTGGAAATCTGTATTTGGGAAGGTGGCGAGGTGAGACAAGATAGGCCTGATGTGCTTTGAGAAGGAAACGATGCGGGGTCACCAAGCTCTGTCAGAATAACGAACACGGGTTAAAAATGGGAGCCAAACAATGTCCAACACTGACGCTTTTTAAACATTTATCTTTATTTTTCCCAACAGCATTTACCTAATTGGCGTTGTGTTGTTCATAGAGATGTGAAATGATTTCTTTAAATGTCAAAAAGCCAAAAAAAAAAAAGGAGAGAATACTGCGTGAGAGAAGCTCCCTTTCGGCCAACAGGAGGTCTGACATTAAAACAAAGTATTAGTTTAGCTGAAGAGAAGCTTGTGGATGGCGGTAGTGTCTGTCTAGCAGAAGTAATACAAGTATTAAAATGTGATGTGGAGCAGAAGGGGAGACTTCACACGGAGTGTTGTTTCTCCAAAAGGTCGGCAAATTGAGAAAATCTGGTTCATTTCCCAATTGACTTATTTTGTGTTAACAGCTCAGATTGATATCAGTATCAGCAATATTGTGTTTGGGAAAAGCAGCTTTTACGCAATCCTACAGCCTAGTAATGATGACACAGACAATCGTATGAAATATGTACAAAATATCCATTTTGTCTTCTTTACATACTATCAGATTATCAAAGAATTACCTGACGAGATGTCAACGACACAATCTTCTCTTTCTTTTTGTTGCCTGAACCTTACCGAGTTGTTTCCACTGAAGACGGAACTTTATTTTGAAAATACCGGATACACGTTAAGGGCAGAAATTGACGCGGCGCGATTGCTTTCGTAGGGAAAAACGAAGGAAAAAATTCACACTTAACTTTTCGCAAGATATTAATTGAACCGTTGTCTTGTGTTTTGGGATTAGAATGATGTTTAATCGGCCTATCCTAAAATCAAACGTAGACGAGATACTGTAGCTTTTAGTCAATAGCTACACGCATGACAATTTGGGGGAATGTAATATTGTAGGATTTTAGGTTTTTACCAGAAATTCCTCATTATATAACCTAATATTCTGCTTCTAAATTTGCTCCATCTGCTGTACAACTAATTAAATAAACATAAAATATCAGAACAAAATAAAAAGCTCTGTTACATGCATGTGGATTCTTAAGGGCTCATCATTTCAGGCTCCGACTTGGGTTAATGATGGAGTGAGGCTGATTAAGACATACTTGTGTCATGGACCCGATCAAGGTAAGGGTATTCTCCCACCGGGGGACCGTGGCTCCATTACCACTAGTCATGTCATGTGGGAGTAAATGTCATCCTTCACCCAGAGACCCGGGCTGATTAAAACGTAGCACCGGTAGCTCGCCTGTGACCGGTCTGGTCCTCTTAATGAACAGGCTGAAGGAGATAGAGCTGCAGAAGACACTTTTTACACATTTTGAGGAAATAAGTCTTGTTTTGTACCAACTGGATGGCTTTATCGTCAAGATTGATATTTCATTTATACAAATGATGATTTTGTTTTGTGCCAGCAATCATGTTCCAATGGTGACTAAGACCCCTACGTTGAGCAATATGACTCAATATTAACAAATTACACACAAACAGAAACCCAGCAGTGTAATAATCAACTTCTCAAAACAATAAGCTGTTGAGCAGTTCACAGTGAGAATCACAATGACTCTAATGAGAAGAACAACAGTGCAACAATGGACCGGCAAGTCTGAGAAATGATGAATTTCTGCTGTTTGTTTTAATCAGATGTTTTCCCAATATTATCTGTCTGATATTTACATGTCTTTGTTTCCGACCTTTTCGGAGATTCACGCCAACTGGATGAGGGGAAACTTGGGAGGCGCCGAGGTGGAAGTGAAACGGATTAAAAGTATCCTTCGGACAATGGTAACCGGATGTGACTCAGGCTTCTGGGCGTGTTCACAACGACCAGACAAAGACTAGATAAAGACTAGACAAAGGTTTTAGTGGCATCGTGACGTTACCGATTGGTTTGTGGACTGATGTTTGGAAGCCTCGAGTTCGGCGATTTGGCCGCCGCCATCTTGGATTACGGGTTACGGCCGCCGCCATCTTGGATTACGGGTTACGGCCGAAGCCATCTTGGCTTTATGCAACCGGTGAACGGACGTGACCACATTTAGATTGCGGAGGAGTGACGTAGAGACGCCGCATACGACTCTGCGAACTGTCAATCACCGTGTAGCCCCGCCCCTAAAGCATCCCCCTGCTTTATGGTCTGTTTGACTCTAAATGGACCATAATGTACTAAATGAACATCATGCTGTATTGAAGAAGACTGTAAACTAGAGATTGAGAGCATAAACTCATGTTTACAATGTTTACTGAGGGAATAAATCAAGAGAGAAGTAGAGTCATTTTGGGTTTTTGGGGATTGACTCGCTTGTGGAGCCAGCCTCAAGTGGCCATTTGATGAACTGCAGTTTTTTGGCACTTCCTCTTTGGCTTCATTTTTTCCTGCCGCTGAGCTGCAAACTGATTCCTCTATAATAAAGACACTTTGAACTGTTACGTCCACGATGTCATGTTGACATTATCACAGGGCTTTTGCTGAAACAACGCCCCTGCTGCACATCGTGCACATGACATAAGAGAGAATGAGACAACAGAGAGAGGATTAGAGATGTTGAGAAGAGGAGCTTCCTTTTTTACCCATAAAAGGGACATTTCCTCACTTTTCTACCACTGAGCGGAAATGACTCACCCTCTAATCTAGGCCATGTCATTCACACTGAAGCCCACCCTCCTACTGCCTGTTGGAGTCTGAGTGTGTGAGTGTGTGTGTGTGTGTGTGTGTGTGTGTGTGTGTGTGATGTGTGTGATGTGTGTGTTATGAGCTGGTTTTGGTTTACTTCCAGCTACCTCAGAGTACTGCTGCTCACATACCACGGCTATGACATGCTAAACCACAGCACACACACACACACACACACACACACACACACACACACACATATACAAACACTATCCCTCAGTCTGCGCTGTTGTTTTTTTTCGGGTAGAAACCCAGGCGGATGTGAGGGGAGTAGCCTAGAATTAAACTGAAATAGAGACTCTTTTTTCTCCTCTCTTGTCATTTATTCATTGTTTTTTTTCTCTCCTTTGCTTGTGAGCATGACTGCTGCATTCTGGCAGTGTGAGTAGTGTGTGTGTGTGTGTGTGTGTGTGTGTGTGTGTGTGTGTGTGAACATCTCTGTGAGTTCGCTGTGTTTTAATAGCCGTGGGCATCATCTCCACAGAATCGGCGAGGGCCATTATTCAAAGGCAAAACAACAAGGCAAAAAAATACCGGTCTTCTCTCTCTCTCTCTCTCTCTCTCTTTTTTTTTGGTGTCACTGTCTTCTCTCCGGTTAAGGGTTTCATACCACGACCACGCCGTGAACTACATAATTTGCACTACGTTTACAAAGTTTGTAACAACACGTCGATAAAATCACCAACGCGTATTGGAAACGAGATACAGATGGGCAGACGGCGCTGTGAATCCCTCCAGTGGCCGTGGCTTGGATTCTCCAGAGCGGCGCTGAGTGCTGAAGAGCCCTCGCTCCGCAGCGTTGTACCCGCCGATCAATTTCCATCTTCTTGCAGTCAATTCCGGCTTTCACAGATGGAAGAGAGGCTGAGAGCGCCATCAGACAGAGAGAGAGAGAGAGAGAGAGAGAGAGAGAGGGAGTGTTTATTTTGTGCCAACACACACTGCGTTTGTGAACGCGAGGAACAGTTTATCACTGGAGGGATATCTGCAGTGACAAAAACAAAAAAGAAAACGAGGGGCGAGAGAGAAAGTCACTGAGCGGGGAAACTACGGCAAGGTTCATTACCGACTTCTTCAAAAACCAAAGAGAGCTTTCATTTCGGCCCGGTCGTTGTCAGCGTGCCACCAAATCACTTTTCAATCGCTTGGTTACAAGATCATTGCGGGAATTCATCTGTTTTAATACCTAGTGAGTAATGCAATTTGCATTTTTTTTTTTTTTTTATTGTTACACAACACAAAATGATCATCAGCTTCTACAGCTCGTGAACGAAATAAGTCCTGCAAACACACACACACACACACACACACACACACACACGTTGGTGATGATGCAACAAATGAGCCGATAGCGTCGCAGGACAGGTCTTATTTTTGACTTTATGTTCTGAGAGAGAATCTAAGGAAAATGATTGACATTTTTTTCCAGAATATTTGGTTTAAGCTCCTCGTCATTTTTGTCCGATGCGTCGGGCCTGTTTCTGCGGTAAAGACGTCGGGGGGGACGCTTTGACTCGCCGTCCTCCGTGTCACATTAGCAATTAAAATCCCTGCAGATCGCACCGGGCTAAACTAAAAACACTTGTAGCTCTAAAATCAAACTATAAATCGACTTGGAGAGTCAAACTTTGACAGCCAAAACCTCGGTTTTTTTTTTGCCCCACGAGCGACAAAGATTTTCGTCATCCCCATATTTAGCCATCCAACGACTTAGTTTCCCGTCACTGTAGTGAGTATTTACTTCTCTCACTTGTACACATTGGTGTACGCATGCGGGTATTAAACTGCGTGTGCATGCCTTCGTGTGCTATGGCAGCGGGTTGGACTTGTCCTCTCATTAAACCGAGGCGGGGGGGTTGGTGTAAAAGGGTGAGAGGGGGGACAGTTAATTATAGGTTAAATCACAACAGAATTACCGGCGCGTGTGACGGAGAGGCTGCGACACTCGTGATTGGTTCCTCGTCTCTTTTACAAAGAGCTTGAACTAATTCTCCCCCTCGTCACTAAACCCTCGGTCAGACTCTCTTTCTCTACATTTTCTCGTTCATCCTCTTCTACTTCTCTGCCTCTCCTTTTGCCCTCTTTCACTCGTTCTCTGTGTCCTTCTTCCAGGCAGTTATTACCAGTCTAATTAATTCCATATGGTGACACTGTTCAAGCCTGGTCTCTCTCTCTCTCTCTCTCTCTCTCTCTCTCTCTCTCTCTCTCTCTCTCTCTCTCAACTGCTTCCAGCCAGAACAATTAAGTTCCCATCAAAGTGGGAACAGAGGCCTTAAAGCTGGAGCACTGTAGGCTTGCTGAGGTTCTGGGCAGGCATGCAGAGTACAGATGTAGACATGACACAAACTCTCTCTCTCTTTCTCTTTTCTTTTTTTTTTTTTTTCCAACTGAGCGGATGCAGCGACATGCTGCTGCAGGAAGTCTTTGGAATGATCGTCGGTGACACTGAGGAATGCGCTCATGTGATGAAGAACGTATTTAGTGCATCACACGACACATCTGAGAGGATTCACCAGACGTGAACGGCAGATTAAACTCCGACTGTTCCAATCTGCCGTTATTTCAGCCTAATTTGACCTTTTGTTAATATCTCAGTAGAGATGAGCAAATATTCTCACTAAAGATGCCGAACTGCTATTTACGTAAATGTCATGTTAAAGTTTACGCTGCGTACGATATAGCAGCACTTTTTTGGGATTTCTATGCTATCAAAACTTAGTTCACATCCTAAAGATGCAAAATCAGAAAGAAGTTGTCGTTTGGAGTTACCAAACATAAAGCAACAGCCCTCTATTAGCATGTCGGAAAATATCAAAAATATCGATATCAAAATGCAGCTGAACGATACTGCGCTGCATACAGAAACATGAGATCATGTCTTTTCTTTTGTTTTTACAGTCACACACGCCAAAAAGAAGAAAAAAAAAAAACAGTTGGCAGTCGGCGACACTTGGCGAGCAACGGCACACATTTTTAGGAGTCCCAGCTATAAAAGATAACTGTATATTTAAGAGTTTAAGCCTATGAGAGGAGGTCTGTAAAGTGACCCTGCCCTGCCTCTCGGTAGCTTCAGCTCCACGAATAGATTTACAGGCTTTCATTAAAGCAGCGAGCGGTTATGCAGGGCAGGGGCTGTTGGATGGCCAGCTGTGTGTGTGCGTGTGTGTGTGTGTGTGTGTGTGTGTGTGTGTGTGTGTGTGTGTGTGTCTGAGGCGAGGCCCTAGATTACTTCCAGAAGTTGAGTCCCACGGCCTGCTGTTTCATTACAGCTACAAAGCGACCGCACGGCTACACAGAGTGCAGAGTTGCAAAAACTTTTTGATTTTTTGATTTTCTCCGCTCCTCTTTGCCTTCGTCCACTCCTCCTCCTCCTCCTCCTCCTCCTCCTCCCTTTCTTTCATGGTTACAGTTGGAATGGGAATACACATCTGTGGAAATGTAGCTCTCTCCATTTTGGGATTTCAGGGAGAAGCTGAGCTCGACTTATCCAATTTCAAACGACTTTGAATACGAGCCAGTGTTGCTCCGACTTGAAACAACTACAAAATGGCAGCTCCCAGAGATTCCAGGTTCAGACGGCTTCACATGGTCTTTTCATCACGTTCAATTAGGTTTAACTCCAGCGGCGTCTCACAACTTTGCACATTCTCACATATATCACATCGGCTTTTTGGGGTCCCAGATAAAGCAGTGGTGTAATAACTAAAGAAG
>NW_027176772.1:1354619-1357119 GCF_023349555.1 Cebidichthys violaceus
CTTCTACAAGTAAAACCCCATTCACTTTAAGGGAAAAAGCAACGATAGCCACTGAATAAACACCAACTCCAGTAGTCGCCTCGGTCCATACGAGACAAATGAGATTCAGTCGCAATGTGGACAGAACGCTGACAACACAGCCGTAATATGCACTGTTCGTGACACGGACAGCGTATGCAGATGAAGACTGCGTTTTAATGCCAGGAGCAGCCGAGGTCTCACTGACATCCACCGATCTAATGCGGATGTCGCTTGTGTATCATGAGTTCGTACACAGACGTAAGCAGAGTCATTGCTTTTTCAAGTGCTGCTTGAGTTTCGGGCCGGAGGGAACTCGCCACAAAACTCACCTCACATCTCTCAATCTATAGGCATGGGACACACACACACACACACACACACACACACACACACACACACACACACACTTGGAGCAACAATCCATCAACATGATCAAGCAGGGAGTGAATGGGAGCTGGCCGGTCGTACATCAACCTCTCCGAGCTTGTTAAAGACAAACAGAAACACACACACACACACACACACACACACACACAGCTGTGGACCGAGTGCAACATGATGTCCACCCTTTTGAGGATGACAAGCAGGGGCAGCAAAGACTTGGGTTTACATGGCCGGATTAGATTGTACAGATGTACGAATAGACGGTCCGACGTTGACATCCGGACCTCGAACCGAACAGGAAGGAAGGAACGCTTGATGGTGCTGTGGCTCGAGGAGGAAACATCTTAAACACAATGAGGCACAATGAAAAGGCTGAACAAGAGGGAGAGTAAGGAGCTGAAGCGCTGGTTGCCCGCTGTGGTTTGACTTGTGATCCTCGGTGCATCGGCCGCAGTTGGAGTTAAACTTAGTTTTTAACTATTTTTAATGAGCTTTTTAAGGAAGTCCACTGTGGAGCCCCCTTTTTTTTTTTTTTCCACATCCTAGTGTCGTCATAGAGACTGGGTTTGTGTCCAGCTGTGGTGATTATCGGTGTTTTGTCCGAAACATCACGGTTAAATTATTCGTGACATAAAAGGAAACAGGGGAGATAAAGGAGCCTCACTCCGGAGCGGAGAACGGCATCCGACCCAGATTTGAGTCCCGGCCCGGGCATCCTCACGATACGACCGCGTCTCTCGGGTTTACGTCCAGCGCCAACTCTTAGCGCCCTGAAGTAGTGTGTCCCATACGAAGCAAGGGGCAAAAGTCCACAGTGCAGAAAGAGAGAATTTAAAGAACGTTGGGATCGGACAGGAAAATAGATTGATTCTGGAAATCGTCCAGTATCGATGTTACTGTCTGGCGATATTGTAATGCATGCAGTTTTGAATCAAACAAGGGTATAGTAAAGAGAGCGAAATCACTTTTTGCTGTTTGTATTGTCGGGTTCGATCCCCCGGGCGCGCACGGCCCTTCTTTGTGGAGTTCCGCATGTTCCGCGTTCTCCGGCATCCTTCCCTTAAGACGCGGCTTAATTGATTACGTAGGTGCGAATGTGATTGCGGTTCTTTTGGCTATAGTCCAGGGCGTACCCTGCCTTCGCCTGGTGTCAAGGTCCGACTCTGAAAAGGATAAGCGGTTACGGGTAATGGATGGATGGTCAACCGTTGTTTGATTGTTAACCCTGTTGAGGTTTTTTTTTTAACAACCTCAGAGTGAAACTAAATGTCGGGAGTGAGGTATCTCGGGTAAATCGGATTAATCTCACGCTCTCTTCGCGGTTTAGCTGCCGCCGTGTCGCGTAAACACAGTCCTCGGATTACCTGAAGAGTGTGGACACTAGTGTTCGAAACGCAGGAGCATATAATAATCACTTACCGCATCCTTAATAAGAACGCGCTGGTGCAGTGAAGCGTAAAGCGGCGTTCTCAAATCCTGTGTCGCGGTGCCGGTTTTTTTTCCATAAGTTGGCCTAAACAAGTTATCGATTCATATTTTGGATTGAATGCTGCGGAGCGGCGCGTTGTATTCCAGATAATTCCCTCAGATCTGACACAAAAAAAAAACAAAACAAGAGCAGCAACAAGCCCATCAACGGCGCTACAAGCCAAATCATTCAGCGCCGTAATTACAACTGAGCCACAACCGGTCCGCTGTGGCCTAACAGAGGAGGACGGGGAGGAGGGGAAGGAGATGAGAAGTGAAGGGAGGACGGAGGAGAGGGAGAGGGAGGAAGAAGAAAAAAAAAAAAAAAAAAGATAGATTTCATGAGTGAGAGGGCTCCCGGTGCCCCACGGGGATTGTGGTTACAATGTTGTACTCTACATCTGTTTACAGCAGGGAGAAAGACAGACGGGGGAGGCGGGAGAGGCAGAGGGAGAGATGTCGCCCGCCGCATACTGTCATCTCAGCAATGTAGTAACTGTACCTCATTATGTTCTATTCCACTCATCATCGTCCACGCACGGACACACACACACACACACACACACACACACAGCTCTCTCATCCTATTGTCTTACTCGTGTGCTGTGAGAGAAAGCATCACATCAAC
>NW_027176772.1:1362119-1391624 GCF_023349555.1 Cebidichthys violaceus
CTGCTGCTGCTGCTGCTGCTGTGAGACTCAATATGTAATTGAAAGGTCGGACGGAGAGGCACCGGAGGCAGGAAAATATGAAAAGGTGAGATTGTAATGCATCGGTGACGACGTTGCAGGTCGCAACAAATGAAAGGCGAAAAAACAAAGGTTCAAAGAGAAGGTGGGCAAACAATCGGCGTAATGGGGAAAATATCAGTCTGGCATCTGTTTCTCTTCTTCCAAAGTGTTTTCTGGTTGTTGTTGTTGTTTGTTGTTTTTTTTTTTATGCATAAACTTAACAGAATGTGCGATCCCGGTGTCACAGTGCGGCGCCGTGCGAACGCCCACTTTCCATTTTCCACCGCCACTGTGAACGCAAGCTGTGCACCCGAGAGCTTCGTCCACGGGAGAAGATGCCGCCTGTGAACACGACGTGATGATGTTTCCCATCAGGACGCAACTGGAAGAGCAAATTATTAGAACACGCAGACGTACTATGAGCAACTACTACTGCTTCTTTTAAGAACTTCTGGTGCGATTGCTGCTTTGTGAACATATAATTGTTTCATTTTTGAAATACACAAAGACCCCAAAAAGACACAAAAGCAAACTACCAACAGAAAGAAGACAAACAGAAGGAGATATTCATCCTTTTGACATCATTTTAAATGTGTTTTTTCAGGATTTCTGTTGACTTTATTCATATTTTAACACAAAGAGTGTGTCTCAGTTGGCCCTTTATTAAATACGAAGCACTTAATTGTGATGATTCAAGGAAAAATTTGTAAAAACATGTTGTTTTTTTTCTTGCCTTGAGTCTGGTGTGGCATCAAAGTGGATGCAAGGACGACGTCAACACATAGAAATAGAACAGGAGTAGAACTCTGTGGTCATTTTGACTCGATCAAAAGAAGATGGCGGCTGTTGTTAGTCGGCGACAACGTGACAACAATACCGTACGACACATCATTTCCACATTTAGATGACTTGGTTATATGGAATCACAGCTGTATCCTGCTTAGCGTTAATTGATTTAATTCAAACAGTAATAAAAAAAAAAAAGATCACGGAGGTTATAATGACTTTTGCCTGTCAGCGGCCAATCACGTCTTCATTTCCCTGGAAGTCCCACCTATCCCCGATGCTTTCGCCCCGCCGCAGCTGGCGTTTACAAATTGAGCCAATCCCAGGAGAGCAAACGCAAGCCTGGTCAGGTGGTCAGAGGGGGAGGAGCTTCAGCGAGGGGACGACGGATCCTCGCCACGGCATTCACATGGAAACGTGTGAGCCCTGTTGTGCATAAACAAATCCATGCAGTAATTTGATACAGAATTTCTAATCATAGGTTAGTTTCTGAATATTTTCCTTCGGAGGTTGATTTATTGTTATGGGATAGCTTCCTCGCTCTGTTATGCTCTGAAATACATCTTAAAACACAGAGATATTCTTTCCTCGGAACCCTTTTCCTTCGTATGAATTCATGCAGCGCTATTTTAAATCAGAGTAATAATCCACCGCCCTCCCTGTAGTATGTGCAAGAGGAACCATCTATCATATCTGCTCTTCTGTAATTAGTTTGCCGTGATTTATCTTGAGCCCATTTGAATGGGATTCAACTCAAGGACGTAAACGCGACATGAAATAAGAGAGAAAACAAACAAAACAGCTGATGTGGCAGATTTGGACAGAACTAGAAATTACAGAGATGTTTATGACTATGTAACTCCAGCGACCGAAAAATCTGGCTTTAGTCCCGGACAAAAAGACGCCTTTCATAGACAGAACATGTTTCTATTGCAGTCATGAAGAGAATGATGCCGTCTAAATGTCCGCGCAGAAATCCCTTAAAACACGGTACGACGACACCAAAGAGGGATTTTACTTTACTTACTTTGTTCAGCCACATTCACAACATCTCTGCATTATAATGACAAACCTCCGCTTCTCAAAGAGCGGGCATGAGTGGAGGTGGATCTCATCTCATCTCATCTTCAACCTCTTATCCGTGGATCGGGTCTCGGGGGCAACAGCTCCAGCAGGTGGACCCCCAAACTTCCCTTTCCCGGTGCCACATCAGCTCAGTTCTGACTGGGGGGATCCCGAGGCGCTCCCAGGACCAGTTTGGAGATATAGTCCCTCCCACCTGGTCCTGGGCCTCCCTCTAGGGGTCTCCTCCCAGCTGGTCGGGCCTGGAACACCTCCCTAGGAGAGGCGCCCAGGTGGCATCCTCACCAGACTCCCAAAACCACCTCGACTGGCTCCTTTCCACGCTAAAGGAGCGGCGGCTCTACTCCGAGTCCCTCACGGACGACCAAACTTCTCACCCTATCTCTAAGGGAGACGCCAGCCACCCTCCTGAGGAAACCCATTTTGGCCGCTTGTACCCGCGATCTAATTCTTTGGGTCACGACCCAGTTCACCTGACCATAGGTGAGGGTAGGAACCAAGATCGCCCCGGTAGATAGAGAGCTTTGATAAAGAACGGTGCGGTAGAACGACTGCAGTACCGCCCCCAGCTGCTCCGACTCTCCGGCCGATCTCACGTTCCGTTGTTCCCTCACTCGCGAACAAAGACCCCGAGGTACTTGAACTCCTTCACTTGGGGTAAGGACCGGTCAAACAAAATCGGACCTTCACCCAAGAGGCCGCTGTCTGTGCCCAGTGTTAAACGAGAAGTCAATGTTGGTTTATTTGTCATGTATGTACGTAGCCACTTCCAACGTTATCTCGACTTAAATCGTAAACCTAACTTGAGTACTTTGGTTGCCTAAACCTAACAAATTGTTTCACGATCTTTTTCCGAATCCTAACCCGAGTAATTTGCAAATTTTCCTGTGAAGACTTGACTTCTTTTTGTCTTTTGTCTTTTTGTAGGGAAACGCACGTCGCCGTCGACATTGGATCACCATTAGACCTCCGCTCCTCCTCCCCGACCAATCGTGGGTGTAATTTTCTTGTTTACATCAGAAACTGAAAACAATTTAACCTTGAGATATCTCATGTGTGTCGTTAAAGACACACACACACACACACTCAAAGAAAAGGACACGGAGATACACACATCAATCACACGTCTGAACAATCTGTCCAGCACTGAACCCTGTAATAGCATGGCTATTACACACACACACACATGAATAATGGGTCCTCAAATTGACCTGCATGTATGTGTGTGTGTGTGTGTGTGTGTGTGTGTGTGTGTGTGTGTGTCCAGTATAGAGGCCAATGTCCTTGTATAAGACGGAGAGAAGCAAACCCTCTATGATCCTGACAGGCAAGGAAGCTGATGATATCATCAGTCGAGCCACACACACACACACACACACACAAACCTACACACACACATTACTGACAGTATCATAGCTCAAGCTATCAAGCAACCTTGCCGAACACACACTACCACTAAATACAGACCGGAAGGGGAGAGAGAGAGAGAGAGAGAGAGAGAGAGAGACGTTGAGAGAGTGACATGAGTAGCTCCTGTCTATGAGTCAAAGTGTCCACGGGTCAAAGTGTCCACGAGCAAGGCACCGAGAGCCCCAAACTGCTCTGGACGGTCGGGCGGCAGCTGGCATGGTAGCCCGCTAAACCCCTAATCGGACAGAATTTGCAGTGTCACACCACCACCCCATTGACCCCGTAAAACCTGCTGAAGACACTGGAAATCCTGTTCAAATTGACCTCAAAAGCACAGAGGCCTCCTGGGAAATAAAGCAGCCTCACTAACCAGGATAACGTGAGCTAAGAAACGACCACTTTCACTCTGCTGTGCTCACTCTTCCTCACCGGCTGCACGGTGGATTAGATTTGGAAAGTCGTACAAATCCAGAAAAGACTCCTCTACCTCTCCGATCCATCAGAGGCGAGAGAGCGCTACATGTATCATCCTGTTAAGATGCTGAAGCCTAATTGTCTGATTATGATAGTGGCTGAGATTATTTCAACTGTCAAACACGTTTTATCTGAAATTAATTTGGCTTTACTACTTTAATGACATTGCCCCAGAATCTTGGGTATGATGGGACTTTTAATTATCTCAATATTTTCCCCTCAGTGATGTGATTCAGCTTTTTCTCTGGTGAATTGGCACCCAAAAAAAAATGAGGGAAAATGAAAGAGTAAATATGAAGTCGGTGTCGCGATGGAAGTCGGACATATGGTGGATCATCGTCATGGTGCCAAGTCATTGTAGTACTCATGTATAGGCCTACTGTACTTGAGGCTCAGTGTGTGGTAAACATATGAAATACAGCATCGGGGTACAGAGGACATCATTGGGATATCCCGACTCCAGAAACAGGATCAGAGATTTGGACACATTTAAAGTGGTTAATGAATTCCTGGAAAACAGCTTTTTTATGTTCGTGTGAATAAAGTCCGCCCTACTAGTTGTGCAACTTATCCTCATACAACGGTTATCACACGAACCGTCTTGTGAAAAAAAAATCACTTTTCGTGCATTTTTTCCTGCAAAAGTCCAGCAACATGTGCTGTTGTCCAGCAACAGTCTTTTCAAAATAAACTTCCGTCTTCACAGGAAAACAACTTAGTTAGGTTTAGGCAACAAAACTACTTAAGTTTCGTGGTTTGGGATAAAATAATTCCAGCACAGCAGTCACGTGACAAAGAAATCGACGTTGACGCTTTTTGTTGTTTGACCCATCCTTTTATCCTTCCTGGTTCGTGATTACGTGGGATACCAACGAATTACGGCGCATTATTTTTTCGGAGGTTGAGCTACGGACACCGTACGAGAGAGAGAGAGAGAGAGAGAGAGCCCCGAGTTGCGTCCGACCGCCGCAAACCTCCTCACACACATACACAGCAGCCCCGTAATCCAAGGAGTCACGTCTTCATTTCACACTTTATTCTGTGCCAGCGCAGTTTGTCCTGTGTCTTCTTAGCGCGGCCTAAAGGTGGAGGAGGATGGAGATTGTGTCACTTTCACTTTACCACAAAGGCCTTAACTAAAAGAGGTGCAAGTGGAGAAGTCATGCGGGTCATTTTGGAGCATACTACAACTATGACAACCAGTTTTCTCCATATATCCGACACATAACCACGCTGTGCTGTGGCTTTATTATTGGATTCTATTCTACAGACACACACACACACACACACACACACACACACACACACTTCCCTGTGGCTAGCTAATACAGTCTGACCCCTGTCTGTCTTTCAGCCTTATCTCCTCTAGAGAGTGTCTCTCAGGATTCACCGTGTATATGTGTGTGTAGGGAGGAGACTGAGGAAAGGAATGAAGGAATAAAGCAAGGAAATATATTGCTCATTGTGTGTCCCGAGGCTTCTCCTCTCTCCTCATCCTCTCTCTCGCCTGTTCTTTCGTCTCCTCCTCCTCCTCCTCTCGCTAAGCTCCCAAACTGTCATCCCCGCACAAAAAAAGCCTGCGATTCATAGCCTACACACACACACACACACACACACACACACACACACACACACACACACAGTGTCGACTTCACGCCAGCAGTGTGAGAAGACTCAACTTGTATTGGAGAGGCTGGCAGGGAAAGCTGGCAGCATGAGCAACATGAATCGTGTTCGGTCTCCTTTCTTTATTGTCTTCTGTTCTGAACTCTTAAAGGAACACGACGTGAAGTTTTGAACACGTTCAATAATCTGCGATATGAAATGCACATTAAAAATCACCCAGCCTAATACTAAATATGCCGTTGACTGCTTCAAAAAGTTAAAACACTTTTAGACAAATTAGCTGCTGACGTTTATATTTGAATCACAGGGAAACCCCGTTCATTATTGAATATTTCTGTAATTACTGTAAACAAATGTGACTCGCGATCAGCTGGCAGCTACTACTCGTCTCCACAGAGAATTTTACTTTGTTAATCCCCGGATTGAAATTTGGCAGGGAATCTATATAACGCCGACTGCTCCTGACGCGCTGTGAGTTTGTTAACGTTCGGCAGCAGCAGACGGTTGAGGAGGAGTCGAAGGCTAAAAAACTAAAATACACACTTCTTGAAGCTCTCAATCATCGTCGGGGAAGCCAAGGAAGAAAGCCAACCAGGCGAAGACACGGCTCTTCCAACGAAGGTGTCACACTTCCTTTTAGTTTGACGCTTGAAGATCATTTTCCTCCGTGTCCACTAGTGTGTGTTTGAGCAGCGCTACTATCAATCCTTTCCTCCGTGTGACCTATCGGCCTGCAGACGCGTCCGACACTTATCGCAGCGTTCAGTGGAAATTACCGTCAATACGTTTCACTACCGCGAATATACCTGCTCATCAGATGAAGAAAGGTTACTGCTGTCATTAGCGCGATATGAAAACACAAGGAACATCTTTGTTCATGAGAATGAAATGTTCTCAAAGTTTTATTCTAATTGTTTTTGTTATTCTACCATGAAAGGGTCCAATATTCTCGTCTTTAGATTGGAGAGATAACCTGACGTCAAAGGAGCATTTTAATCTTTTTCAACATAGGTTTTGGGAGGGGTTTTTTCTATATTTCCTATTGGTTTTCATAACATTGTGGTCATAAAGATAATCGGTGAGATCTGGGAAAATGGTGACGTTGCTAAAAAAAAAAAAAAAAAAATAGTTCAGAAAGCAAAAAAAAAAAAAACCCCAAGCAGTCAGATGATCCTTCAGGGTTTTCAGGGCAAAGCACAAAATGGAAAAATGTCCATCGTAAACATCCATCACAATTAAGAGATTGTTTTTCTGGGTCACCTTTGACGTACTGCTGAGGAACTGTTACTCACAAATAAAGCAATATAGATAATCTGGCTGTTGGTTTATTAATAGTCTGTTGATAATCCGTCGGGGTGCTTGGGGTTTCTGTCCCTGGAGGGCTTCCCCCCCCACACACTCACGGAGTCTGTTGTGAGATCTATTTGAAGGTGAAGTGTGTGTTTAATGGCGAGGAGCTCCTGGGTATCTTTGGGATCAAAGTATTCTCTCTCCCTCGATGTGTCTCTTTTTCACTTTGCTTTGCTCTCTCATTGAAGTCCAAGTGACATTCTAACGTCTGTTGCCGGCAGCGGATGCTTATTGTAAATCTCCCATCAACAGTAAACCTGTGTGTTTGTGTGTAAAGGGTTGGGTATTACTCACGTTGTGGGGACCTAAATCTGTTTAGACATCCGCGTTGTGGGGACTCGCCTTTCTTTTTGGGACAAAATGTCACAATAATGTAAATCATTACATTTTATGGTGAAGACTTTGTTTAATTTTAGGGTGAGGGATTTAGGTTAAATTTAGGCTGAGGATTAGGATTAGGATTAGGCGAGTAGCAGTTGTGGTTATGTTTGGGGTAAATCTCCAGGAATTGAATGTAAATCAATGTAATGTCCTTGAAAGAGATGGAAACATGACGTGTGTGAGAGATTTGACTGCATAAAATGTTTGGGATGCATTACAAGACACACACACACACACACACACACACACACAAACACACACACACACACACACACACACACACACAGCTCACTTGAAGCGATAAACTGCGTCGTAAATCATCGATAAAATCATAAGTCACTCTGGGCTCTCTGGATGATGTGATCAGTATTAATGTGGAATTTCGGCGGCGCTGTTTTATCCAGGCCGTTGAATTCCTAATACGTTAAGACTGGAAATAAAGTTTTACCACGCAGGGCCAAGGATATGTCATCGCTCAGTATCGCAGAGCTCGGTTAGCTGGCGGCACACGTTGACCGGCTGACAGGGTGAGTCACTCACCGGCTGGAATTAAGAACACATTAGTCTGGAAACGGCACTTTACAGACGAGGAAGAGATGTATATATTAGTATTTCTGGCTGGCTGGTAGGCTGGCTTTGTCTTCCTAGTTGGATATATACTGTATATATATGTGTATATATATATATAGATCTATATATCTATATATATATATATATATATATATATATATATATATATATATATATATATATATATGTGTGTGAGAGATACATTTGATTGTGAATGAGAATATAAACAGGACACATGCTTCCCTTAGCTAAAGCTGAGTAGCAGTTCGGCCGGCTTACTGGGCGGCTGTGGTGGAGGACCTCAAAATATATTAGCATGTTATTGAGGACTTTAAAGTCCACTATGAAATTCATAGTTGGGGCACTGGCTAGATCTTTGTCTTGCTAGCTCACTGACTGGTCTGGGTGACAGGGTGACCGACCCCCCCCCCCCCAAAAAAAAAAAAAAATGAGCCAAACATATTCACTTTAAGGGAACACAGTTTATGAAATCCACTTAGGGTCAGCTAAGTGGATGACTGTCCAATATTGTAGCCGCTTAAGTGACGCACTTCCTCCACAGGTGACTGTATAATTGGCTGCCTGCTGGTTTGCTGGCACTTCGCTCGTGCTGACTGGCTGGAATAAAGTCAATTATACGGAACATTTCCATATACGAAGATGTGACTGAATGTGTTTCCTCCTTGAATACTGTTTTTCCATTACGTTCCTTATCATTAAGTCGGTCTAGAGGACACCATTTTAACATAAAATAGTGAAATTGCTTCATTGCTTTTGTTTAATATGCTGTTTAGAAAGGCTGAGGTGAAAATACATGTACTTTACCTGTGCTTGAATATGTTGGGAGCAGTTTCCTTAGAATGGTAAATGGATGAGAGAACTCAATTATAAAAGGTGTGTTATAGGCTACTTCAGCAGTAATGAGTGGACTGCTTTGAATGGAGCACACTGAAATCTAAAATAATCAATAGCAAAGGTGTGCTGAAAATGAATTGATGTTGACTGCGGTGAGACTTTAACTCCCTTCTCAGATGTGTGACTGTGTTTCCCAAAGCTGACCATTTAAAGGGGCCACATCATGCTCATTTTCAGGCTCATACTTGTATTTTGAGTTTCCCTTTACACAGTAGCAGTTATATTTCCATGCTCAGTGTGCTGACTTTATTTGAAACGTTCTACTGCTGTGCAACATGAATAACATGTTCCGCGCACGTTTCAGCAAAATCTCTGTCTTCTGTTTTCACGACGGTCAGAGCATGTGAACGCAGCTCCCACTGTTCATCAACATAACGCACCGTAACTCCGAGGTGACGACGGTTCCCCGGCGATGTTGGTGCATGTTGTAACGCCGTCGCTTTTGTAGTCCTCTCTTCTTCATACAACTTGTGTGTTCTTCTTGTGACGGTGCTTCTCGAGGGAGGCTCATACGTGCCGTCATTCGTTGATCCTAAGAACGTTCCTCAGACCGACATCTTCCACAACACCAGTCGACTTTTGTTTATCTATACTTCTCCCACACGCTGCATCCAACGTAGTCTGCCGAAGCCTCCCTCCACCGTTTGTTTGGGTGATTTGCTGGCATCAACGCGTTAAAGTGTGATAAAATAATTGTCGGTGTTAATTAATTAATGTGTTAACGTGATAATAACGCGTTAAATTGTCCAGCACGAGAAAAAAACCACTATTTTTCTCATACTGTCTGTCTGAATATTCCTGTTTTCTCGATCTGTCTCGGTCTCTTTAAGCCCAGCCTGCTCTGATTGGCTTGTAAAGAAAATATATTGCAATTTTGCAAAGGTAGTTTTCAAGTGGTGGGTGGAAATATACTCAGATGGGGGCGACTGTATATTCTAATGACTAGTTTTGTCTTATTTCAGAGTGTGGTTGGCAGGCACTCAAGATACGCAAACGTACAATCACCAGCACATGATAGGTTCTCTTTAAATAAGAACATTGGCCTGGTTAAATAAGAGATACAAAAGAACCAAAAAAAAGAAAGCGCTGATTGGTGATGAAAAGCTAATCAAGTTGCGGCAGCGTTATTGAGTCGGTCAGACGGAGCCTCTTTCAATCCGTCTGATAGGGGCAATCAACTGATGAAACAGACTGAAAGATGGAGAGATCTCTCTCTCTCTCTCTCTCTCTATGATTACCCACATATCCTCCCTGGCTTTACGCCCCTCTCTACCTATCTCGCCATCTTCGACTGTCGTCATTCAAGGCTCCATTCCTCCGTCTCATCATCCCTTCCTTCCTCCTGCGTGAGGTGAAGGCGGGGAGAGAGAAAATGTACGACAGGAGTACCTCGTTGAACAGATAATGGACTGTACTCTCTCTGAAACCAGCAGAGTGGCACAGGGAGGATGACGGCAGGAAAAGAAGGAAGAGGAGAGAGTGTGTGTGTGTGTGTGTGTGTGTGTGTGTGTGGGGGGGGGGGGAGAGCAATAATGAGGAAGAAGGAAGGAGAGGAGATGAAATCAACATGAGTGAGGTAGAAGATAAGAGAGGGAGGGAGGAAGGGAGAGAATCACATTGAGAGACGGATAATAGTCTGTACGCTAAAGATGACCTTCATTACATGTGGCGGATTTATGTGTGTGTGTGTGTGTGTGTGTGTGTGTGTGTGTGTGTGTGTGTGTGTGTGTGAGAGAGACACAAACCAGGTGTGATCAGGGTAATCTACACCCAGTCATGCGTCACCTATTTCTGAGCGTATTTTCATCTTCCGTGCACGTTGTTCCCGTTTCGAGTTAGGTGACGCTTCGCTGTTTAACAAGCTGCTGCGTGATCATGTGTTTAAGGTTGTTAAGGATCCCCGTCGAAAAATTAAAACAAAACCCCACAGACGCGAAAGTGAATAAACACATTATGACAACACGTGCGAATGTAACAACGAGTCCAACAGTGAGTGTGTTCACACAATCAGAATGAGTTCATGGTTAAGATAGAGATGATTAGCTGTCGTGGAGAGCAAAGCAGGTTTGTTACTGTTTTTCCAGGAGAACTTGCATGAAGACCTTTAAAATGTTGTACGCCTACAAACATACCAGTGTTTCCTGAGGAAATTAGGATGAATATATCTTTCAAAACGTTCTTCATCTTCTCGCAGTCAGGATCCAAATTCCCGTCCCGCCCCAAAAAGAGTTCAACACCACCCAGAAGTGGACCGTACCATTTAGAACCTTGAGGTTTGTTGAACGTCAGGTCCGCCTGACTCGCTCCCATCGTGGAGGTGACTCGAGGTCCTCATTAAAGCCTCCAACGCGTTCTCATTCCAACCCCGTCGCATGCTGACCCTAATTCCGTGGTTAACATTGTGAATTCAAACAAAAACACTTTTTTTAAGGCGGTAAAAACCACCTGGTGAGAGTTTGGGAAAACAAGATTGGCTGATCTTAAAATGACTAAACTACGAAAACATAAGCATGGAAAACATGTCACAAAAATTAGTAAAGTTGACTTCAAAATAACTAAGCGGCGGTCTTGAACACACCTCTCCGGATTGAGGGTTAATTAATGACGCCAATGGACATTGATCAATGGAGGCTCTGCAGGTTAATATAAGCTGATTTAACACACTTTACTTTCTTACTTTCACAAGTTTCTGAATACGATTGTGTGTCAAGTGTCCACATTAGCTTGTTTTTAACGTCAGTATTTCTATTAAACTATTTTCTAACTAAGAAACAGCTGACAAATGAAGATGATTTGCCTTTACTGTTAATCAGGAACAGGCCTCAAAGTAGGGCTGGGCGGTATGATCAAAAATGTATATCACGTTATTTTTGTAAGACTATACCGGTTTCACGGTATATCACGGTATTTTTTCACGTTAACGCATTAACTAATTAACGGCAAAAATGATTTTATCAAGCGTTTGATTATTAAGCGGACATTTTTAACACAAGCGAGCTCTTTTCTGTTCTTGAAGTAATGCGACGGAGCCTCTCCCAGCTGTTAGCAGACTGTTGTGCTAACGGCTAGCTACCGAGCTGTACCCAGCATGCTGTTTGGCGGTGACATTTTCTAAATGTACAATTATTAGTGTTACAAATTGTTTATGTGTCACAAACTGTTGTATTGCCCTGTTAAAGAGCGTTAGTTGTGGGTTATTAATTGTTGCGTTATAAAGTTATAACCATGATTTAGGGGTCCCTCTCACTACATAAGTAGCTCCAACCGTAGCACTTTCCACAGCAAACAATATATTTTGCTTCCTGATGAAGAGTGACAGCAGTCGTTTCGGATATACTGGTATATGAAAAATTCATATCATACAGGAAATTAAAACCGGTATACCCTACCTCAAAGTTGTATGTTAGTAATACATCTGCCCTCCTCTTTGGCATACAGTGTCTTTGCTTCTAGCACAGCATCGTTTGGTTCTGTGTTTGAGTGAAACATTATAGTCTGCAGTTGTGTGTGTGTGTGTGTGTGTAAGTGGGTCTGATGTAATAGCAGTTTTGCTCTAGAATACTTTGTTGGTGACCCTCGACTAATAAAATTATATTGAGGTACGAGCCCCCGGAGTTATTGATTTGATTCATCATCATCTACAAGTTGGACACATTACTTTAAACAAGCGAGATACTGTAAAAGCCAAAAACAAAAAATAAAAGCGTCCGACGGGTGCGTTTGTTCTTCAATTCTATCGATTGTTTTAAATGGCCAAACAAGCACCTAAAGTTTTATGTGGCGCGTCAAACGGATGCGATGCCTCTGCTCCAATCTTCATTCAGTTTTGGTGCATCAAATGAGGACCCAGCGACCAAAGCGTCTGCAACCGCAGTACGTGTTTGGAAAGAGCTAAAGGGAATAAAAAGCGAAGAATGTTTCAAAGAAACATAACTTGAATTAATAATATTACAACTACTACTGTCACTTTCACTGGTTGATATAACAAACGTCGTCTACAGTGCCCCCATAGGAGCATCAGGTGATGCACGTCGAATCAGGTGCGTCAAATATCGCTTTCAGTCCCTGGAGAAAAAGTTGACCCCACCTCGATTGACATTGTATAATTCTCGCTCTGGTTCGCAGGCCTTAGTCAGCAACTGATTGATGCTTCTCTCCGCCACCAGACGTGTTCCTGAGATACGATCTGCACGGTGAGGGCTTATGAATTATCTCAACTCAGAAAATGTCAAGTGTGACCATGTTGTCAGCAGAAAGTGGCTCACTATGTCACGCTGAGTCACCTGTCTGTCTTTTCGTTAACGCGCCCCTGCTCGGTCTTATCCATCGTGACCTTCTCAGGAATCAACATGTCAAACAAGCCCCCTTACATGTTGAAAATGTTTAGATGGACGTGTCGAATAGGTCACAGGTAGAGCTTGATACGGCCCTCCTCTACGGCTGTTTTATACCTGTCCATGTAGTTTATTTCACAACCAAAACACCCTCTTATTAACCAAAAACTGCATGAAGAAAGCTTTCAATGAAGCCTCTTTCGATGAAATGTCTGAAAGTACTACAGTTCTATAATTTATGTTCTACAATTTATTATTAGCATGAAAAGACTACTTTTTGTAGTGTTGTAGAAGAATGATAGAATGTAGAAGTTCTATCTTTTTCCCTTCCTGTCAACAAATCCTAAAAAAAAAATCCAAATTAGTAGAGTTCTAATGAAGTCAGTGCAACAGGATCAAAAGCTCTGGAACTAGAAAATGTGTTTATTTATAAGGAATAGGACATGCTCATCTTTAAAGCCAATGCAGGGAAGGAGCCCTAAAAGCTCTTGGAATAATGACGAGTTTGAAATGAGGACAGTGTGATACGGTCGAAAACTCTGGAGTAAGTGGACCTTGAGTTCAAAAGCTTTCACTTTACCGCAAAGTGATCTCATCTCTAGTCGTCACATTTTGCCCTTTTGCGTAGTATTATGACGCAGAAGGCTTGCGCTTGATTTACGTAGTAGGTTTACGCAACAAAAATACTCAATGTTGTGTAACGGTCGCGTTGAACGTTTTGACATGTATTTAATGTGTAGCGGTTGCGTAAAACTTTTGACACGTGTTTAACGTGTAGCGGCTGCATTGAACATTTTGACACGTGTTTAACATTGTGTAGCAGTCGTGTTGAATGTTTTGACACGTGTTTAACATTGTGTAGCGGTTGCGTTGAACTTTTGACACGTGTTTAACATTGTGTAGCGGTTGCGTTGAACTTTTGACACGTGTTTAACGTGTAGCGGTCGAGTCGAACGTTTTGACACGTGTTTAACGTGTAGCGGTTGCGTCGAACGTTTTGACACGTGTTTAGCGTGTAGCGGTTGTGTCAAACTTTTTAACACATGTTTAACGTGTAGCGGTTGCGTCGAATGTTTTGACACATGTTTAACGTGTAGTGGTCACGTCGAACGTTTTTACACGTGTTTAACATTGTGTAGCGGTCGAGCTGACTGTCTAATAATGACGGGGGTTTGCGTTTACATTGGAGTGACTTGAAAGCCTGGTGCCTCTCATAAATACGCTAACTGGTACACATTGTTTTAAATTCATTTACATGAATGTGTTTCTTTTGCACTCTGTCTTTTGTCTTTTGTTGTTTTATGTAAAGCGCTTTGAATTGCCTTTTTGCTGAAATGTGCTAAATAAATAAACTCGCCTTCTGCATCGGTATCAAAAAGAGGGGCTGCGACCAGGATGCGTTATATCTACATGTGAGGAATTTGGGAGGTTATTACATTTATACAATCTCAGCGATCACAGCATGAAGATTATTTTTTTTATAGTAGGGGCTGAATGGAGGCCGTCATTGTATCGAGGACAAGTGAAGCAAGTTTGGGGTCACAGTTGTTTCTCTCTCAGCTTAGCATTCCAATAACATCAGAATAATATTTTTATCAGCACTTTGAGGAATAACAAACTCTTCTAGTCCTTTGTTATTCAGCCTTCAACACATTGTACACATCCTGCCGTACGACTGTTTCATTACAAGGCTCATGTAGACGAATAGATGGCAAATAAGGCTCACGCTGTTCTGCGTTTTAAAGAGAAAATTGCTGCTTCAACCAAATTTTCTGCCCGATAATTTGACTGACAGTGAGCACTCTTGGTTCCAGCAGCTGTAATCTGCCTCTATCATCAAACACCACTTATGTCTAATTGCCAAGCCCTTACCAACACCTCCCACCACAGAGCCGGTGAGCACCGCTGACTCTTCATGACGACAGTGAGAAAAACTATTTTCTCTTCAAGGAATTGATCACCCAAACACCCCTGGGCAAAAAGGTGGATAGAAATTTACGATAGAATATTTGTACTATCTCTATTTGTCCCTGCCTCGTGTAAGAGTCACATTCTAACACTCGACACAATGCGGTCTACAACCGTCGCACACACTATCAACTGTAAACGCAGCATACAGTCCACAGTAGGGAGCCGACGGCAACATCTGTGCATTTCATGTCATTGAAATGTAATTTTCGAAATACAGAAGCTGTCTTTGTTGCCCTAACTTGTACATTCCGTCACACATAACAGTTCACCATCGGCAGCTGGTGATATTGAGCCATAAAGGTGTGTTGATTGGCCATATGTTGGGTGCTGCCAATGTTAGTGTTTTACATTTTGCTCTTTTGAAATGATGGGAGTGAGTTTCCCATCCATACTGTCTCTGATGTGTTCTCTTACTTTGAGTTCCTGTCCCTTCCTTCTTCACCTTGACACCTGCCAAAGAACATTTGTTGGGTTTTGTGTTTCCTGAAGAAGGAGTCCGTTATTTAATCAACACCTGAAAAGAAACAAGTCACACCGGCGTAAATCATTGCGTCGGACACGTAACCTGCATTAATAGTCAAAACAACATGATCCAGCTGTTCCTTAAAGGAGTAGAGGCGAGCTACAGCTGAGAAGATCGACACTCCTCTCATATCTGTTAATTCAATACGAAGCAACTGCCAGCAGCCTGGCTAGCTTAGCTTAGCATAATGACTGGAAACTGGGGGAGGGGGGGATCATCTAGCCTGGCCTCTGTTCAAAGGTAACAAAATCCACCAAACAGCAGCTCTGAAGCTCACTAATTTACATGCTATATCTCGTTTGTTTAATCCGTACAAAACCCAGAGTGCAAAAAAAAAAAAAAAAAAAAAAAAGACATTTTCCAATTTACTCATAAATTGAAGTGAAAGCTGTGTCGGTGTACCTTTAATACTTTGATGATAAAGCACTTCCTGTCGCCAAGCTATATACAAATGCTGGTGTTAGACTTTCGTTGTAATACTGGATAATCTCTGCTTGGTGTGTGTGTGTGTGTGTGTGTGTGTGTGTGTGTGTGTGTGTCTGTAAGTTCACACAGACGTTTCCATGCACGTCTATGTGTTTCCATGCGTACAGTATGTGTTCACAGACATTCGTGTGTGTTGGTGTGTGTGTCTGTGTTGGTGTCTGTCTGTGTGTGTGTGTGTGTGTGTGTGTGTGTGTGTGTGTGTGTGTGTGTGTGTGTGTGTGTGTGTGCGCGCGCGCACAAAGCGGCCACATCTATCACGCAGTCCAGAGAGCTACAGAGTGTGAAATCAACTTTGACATTCATGGTTCTAACCTCCCAAGGCCATCCTAAAGCGGAACACTTAGAATGGAGTGTCACTTTTCAGACAGAGAATAATAGCCGAGTCTACTGCGCTCTTTGAAGACGACTTTTCATTCTCTCACTGACTCTTATTCATTTTGACCTAGCCCGTGGAAATAATGGGCTAAATACTCTTATCTTTCTTCTTCTCTACTGCGTGCACAGTCTCTCCTCTCTCTCTCTCTCTCTCTCTCTCTCTCTCTCTCTCTCTCTCTCTCTCTTTTTTTTGCATGCCGAATCCCTCTCTCTGTGTCAATGTTCTCCAAAAAAAGTTGTCACGTCAAGACGATGGCAGGGAGTTTACATAGTCACCAGAAATAAAAAAAAAAAAAAAGACAACAGTTTGTAGTCTTAAATATGAACAGCATGGCTTGGAAATTCATTTAAATAAAATGTTGTACACGAGACGTTTGTGTATTCCCATTGAAACACATTCGATTGGTTTCTGGTTGAGACAAAGAAGTTCTCGGTAGTCGTGTTTCATCCGTTTTTGCGTCACAAAGACAACGTATTGTGTCTCGGATCCTCTTTACAAAACCAACATGTTGTGCTTAAATTTCTCCAGACTGTTCTGAACGTGACGAGACGCGACGCCTGGCTAGGCAAGATTAGGTGTTCGTGTTCGTTCTGGCATTCGATTGTGTGCGGGACCGTTTGTCATGCATAGTGCTAATGATAATTACGGCATGTCCTGTTTGGGCAGAGCAGAGCCCCGAGAGCCCCGAATGAGGACAATACCGCAGACAATGGTAGAAAAACAAGCCCGAGTGTGTTCTAGGTTATGATGACAATGCTTTGTCAACTCTCAAACAAAACGTTAGTTGAGTGAAGCACTGCGAAACCACAAGATTTTATTGAAAGCAATGTTGTGTGTGAAAGAAACCCAAGATACAGTAACTACTCGATACACTAAGCCATGACTGAAGTCAATAAGTGGAGCTTTTAAGTCAATAAAGTAGCATATATTCCATTCATATATACCCCAACACCTATGTAGGGCAAATGCGTTTTTTCTGTTTTGAGCAGGCGTCAACCTCCGGTTCTGAAGATTGAAGCCAATGCTGAAGTGTGTTAAAGCTGCATTCTCTCTAGTGTCCACCAGGGGGCGACTCCTCTGGTTGTACAGAAGTCTAGTCTAAAATGACTCTACTTCTCTCTTGATTTATTCCCTCAGTAAACATTGTAAACATGAGTTTATGGTCTCAATCTCTAGTCTACAGTCTTCTTCAATACAGCATGATGTTCATTTAGTACATTATGCTCCATTTAGAGTAAAACAGACCATAAAAGCAGGGGATGATTTAGGGGCGGGGCTACACAGTGATTGACAGGTCTCTACCAGAGACGTATAAGGCGCCTCTACGTCACTCCTCCTCAGTCCAAATATGGTCACTTCCTGTTCACTGGTTGCAAAAAGCCTACGCTGCTGGCCGTAATCCAAGATGGCGACGGCCAAATCGACGAACTCAAGGCTCAACAAACAAACCAACGGGTGACGTCATGATGACCACGTCTTATGAACAGTCTATGGTTTTGAGTCCAGACCCGATATAATGACTAACAGCATTCAGAGATAACAGACCTCCACTGAGGGAACGCAATCCTCTAACATGATGTAGAACATCTTTGAGTATTTGCCTCTGGATCCTTCGGTTTCACCAACACAGTGTCCGAACAGAGTGACGCTTCAATATCCTCGACAAGGAATTAAGGAGACATACATCATGTGTTCTTCACAATGTTGTTTATAACACCTTTCATAGCAGATAGGCTCAGAAGCATATCTGTATTTTGATGGAAGAATAGGGATGAGGTAGGATGTGTGCTTTTGAGGTAAAGAGATAGAAGCTTTTTGTTTTCCTACCTGAGCCATATGGTGGTTGCGTATACTTGTGTGTGTGTGTTTGTGTGTGTGTGTGTGTGTGTGTGTGTGTGTGTGTGTGTGTGTGTGTAAGCCTGTGCATTTGTCGATTGGTTGTAGAAAGTCTCCTGATCCCTTTTCTCTTCACAACAATGCAGAGAGACAAAGAGCGACATTGAGAGGAAGAGCGAGATGAGCCAGGTAAAGAAACCACACATAAAGAGAGACAGTGTCATGTGGATTACTTTCTATATAGACAGCCAAGCCATGAGAATGTGATGGTTCCATTAATGTTGTTCCTGTTCATCATCTCTGTGTGTCCTAGCAGCTGAAGAACACACTGGCTGATGTGGTTTCTGCCAGCAAGGGGAAAAAACCCCCCCAGAAAATCCCAAACTTTCGTAATGTTTTCATTCCACTTACTAACAGTCATCTCTGTCGTTCTCATTCCCACACTTCTAACTGTGTGAAAGTAGTGTTCTTACAGTATAATATTACAATACGCCTTCTTTTAGTGAAAAGAAGAAAAAAAAAAAAGCCACAAGTTCTAAAAGTGCTATTGTTTAATTGGTTCCTTTGATTTTGGGGGATTTCTGCTTCAGTGACTGCTCAAACTTGTAGAATTAAAAGGATTTTCAGAGAGTAGATCATTAAACAGATAGAAACACTTAATCCAAAAGATTCGATGTTCATATTTTTCAGATTTAAATGTGACAAGTACGTCTTTAAGGGGTAAACGGACAAACACAACGGTTTACTTTAAGAAGGCCAAGACAGTCTGTCAGTCAAGTAAAACAGTGTGGCTTAATATCTTCTTAAAATAAATGCTTTAGCTACAACAAGACAATATAGACACGCAAAAATCAAGAAGGCTTATTAAAGTATCGTGTTATTTACACTGGTAGTTAAAAATGTTGCCATTGTTTTTTATTGCAAACGACGGTGCGCTGTACGTCGAATGTCGACATTTCTAAACCAAAAAAACTTTTCATAAGACACATGTTATACTCGCCTCGTCACTTGGTATAATGTTAGCAATGACAAAAACGCAACAACGCAAACATATGTTACGATATTAACATTATTATCGTACGTCTGGTGCGACTCCTTCGGTTCTTACCTTTCACAATAAAAGCATTAGACATATTCCCTTAAAAAGGAACCTGAAGAAGAATAGCTTACAGTAGCTTTAAGACAATTTACGTCAGACAGACGCTGCTCTGGGTGTTTTTGTTTTTGAGTATTTCCGCGTCGTCGTCGGTGTTTAAAGGCCTTTAAGGCGACTCGGTCTTGTTGGATGTCATTATTTAAGCGTCAATTGATTATTTTTTTTGCAACCTCTGTTTTAATCACTGCGACGGAGCACACCAGTCAGCTTTGATGTCTGAGGTTAAGAATAAATTAATATCTACTGACATTTTCCTCCCACTCAAGGAAATCTACTTCTGCCTAATATGCTTTCGGTACCAGTAATATCCCTTTTTTTTTTTTTTTTTTCCTGTAGTCCTTTGTGTTTGACATTTTAATAAAGCCCTGTATTGTTAGAGTACACTCCCACTCTCCCTCTGTCTCTCCTCGCTCTTTCATGCTCGCGCTCTCTTTTATGTTGTGCTCTGCGGAGATTGTCGTCAGCATATTGTTGTATAAGATCGGTTCTCGCTGACAGGGGGACGACGAGGGAGGAAAGTCATATGGAGGCACGCCGCGGAAAAGACACTTTGTAGGGAGTTCAGAATGCAGAGAGAGAGAGAGGGAGGAATGAATGAAAGCACATTATATGTGACTGATGAGAGCGACGGAGAGTGGCGACTGGCGATGCGGAACTAGTCCGGAGGGTGACGTTGGCCAGAATCAACCTGCCTGGCTTTATGAAAACAAATATATCTTCTTAATACATTTGTCGTCCAGTGAACAAGAAACTGCAACACATCAAACGCCGAAATGTATGTTTGAGGTCATTTAGAAACATAAAGAGGAAGACATATCCACATACTGGTGTCCCATTCCAAAATGTAAATGTATTCTAAATGGACATGATATCATATTTTGTGTGGTAGAAACGTCCGAACACCTGATTAGGTTATCAATTATTGTTTTATACATAAGAGATGTGGAGCTGGAGTTTTACCTCTTCAGAATTTTTCCATGCGCCTTGGAAGTGAGTTTAGTTAGTCCCGGTGTAACAGGCTATAGTGTACCCCCAGTCCGGACTATACCTGGGGTTAAAGGGGCCTAGGCTAGATTATACCGCGGGTATATTATGGCCTAGTCCAATTTATTCTCCGGGGTATGAATTGGCTAATTCATACCCCTCAGGCCAGATCATACCCCCATGATATCAGTAGTGTTGAGTGATATACACAAGAATTACTTAATTTTTCAACATTTTATTGGGGGTTCAGCTTTGTCAGATAAGTTAAGTGAGAAAGATAACTGATTTAAATGTAAAAATGACTTTTATTACTTCAGCCAGAAAAACATATTAGACTTCCTCAAAGATTAAAGATTACTACGTCCTGAAACTTCAACTTCTAAGACTAGCAAGTCCTCGCTACAATATAAATATTCAAAGTTAAACACCGATAACAACATCAAAAACATCCACAAACATCAAAGATTACTACCACACTTCTCAGCAGTGTTACACATTAAAATAAAAGCACATACCCAAAACATAATGCAATTGTAACATAATGTAATAAAAGTCCTGAAACGGACAGTTCATCCCCTGTGGTATACTCTGGTCTGGAGGGGTATAGTCTGGCCTGGAGGAGTATAGTCTGGTCTGGAGGGGTATAGTCTGGCCTGGAGGGGTATACTCTGGCCTGGAGGGGTATACTCTGGCCTGGAGGGGTATAGTCTGGTCTGGAGGGGTATAGTCTGGCCTGGAGGGGTATACTCTGACCTGGAGGGGTATAGTTTGGCCTGGAGGGGTATACTCTGGCCTGGAGGGGTATAGTCTGGTCTGGAGGGGTATAGTCTGGCCTGGAGGGGTATACTCTGGCCTGGAGGGGTATAGTCTGGCCTGGAGGGGTATACTCAGGCCTGGAGGGGTATACTCTGGCCTGGAGGGGTGTAGTCTGGCCTGGAGGGGTATAGTCTGGCCTAGGCTATTTTACACCCCCGGGTATAGTCTGGCCTAGGACAGTTTATCCCCGGGGTATACTCAGGTATACCCGGGTTTAATCTGGGCGGGGGTTAATTTGGTCCCCACCCCTGCTTCATAAACAGACATGACTAAATTCCATTAGACAGACAAGTGAAAATAATGTACCCTATTGTCACAATCGGCGTGCAGGAACACCGTCTCTAACGTGCTTCTTTCGTCAACTGCTGTGACGCTCGAGGCGGTCAGCGAGACACACGGAGCTCTCTCTCTCCATCGCCGCGACAGCAAGATCGAGTAATTAACCCAGATTGAGTCGGTTCTGCTGGCGGTTCATTTTCCAGGTGTTCCCATACCCAGCCCGGGCCTTTTTTTTTTTTTTTCACCGCTACGGTTACAGAGGAAGTAATTAACGGACATACAGAGGGAATACGACTATATTAGATCCTGGATGAGTGGTCCTTTGGGACAGTTTGTTCTTGTTCTTTCACTCTCTTTTCTGCTCGCACACACTTTTCTCCGTCTTCCACCTCTATTCTCTCTCTCTCTCTCTCTCTCTGTCTCTCACATTATATTCCGATTTCCCGCCTTTGTTTTCTTACCCACCTCTCTTTCTCGTCCCCGCCTCAGGCCATCCTTCCGACTGCTATGATGACTTCATTTTCTGGGCTGAGGGACGTTTCTTTATTAGCCCGGTCTTAATGGTTCTTCACGATGGCCTAGATACAGCAGTCAATCGGCACAATGCGCTGCCTGTGAGGCGGTATTTAACGCGACTATCACTCCGAAGGATCCACAAGTGGTTCGCTTTGCACCATTTCTTTGCACTTTGCTTTTCTTACCCCATGCCACACTTCTTCTGGACTGATTGAATGTATTTTTTTTTTCTCAGTTTTGTGTCATTTTTTTCTCCTCACCCCGGTTCCCTCCCCGTCTTTACGTAACGCCGGCGCTAGCCCTAAGTGGTGTGTGTCTGAATGCAGGCAGCTCAAGGATAGACTTCCTCATTCACTCCTGAAGTATTGCTGCTTCTCCACCTTTTGTCTTCTCCCTCTTTTCTATCGGCCACGTTCATTATCCGTCTCCCGTCTCCATTCAGAGTGGCGCTCCATTATACGAGACCCATACGAGACTGTATTTAACTCGAACGTCAGGCTGCCGAGTCCAGCGCTGGTTTCGTGAATGGCAACGGCGTTCTTCTAGCTTTTATTGCTTCTTCTCTTTCCTCTTCTGCAGCTTTGGAGGATAATTTCACTCAAAATGAAGAAACGTTTTTCAATACCAGCCTTCTAAAGAAGTCAGACCAGAATAAAGTAAAGCAAACATTGAAATTGCAGTAGTAACTCCTCCATGTCTGCAATGCATTATAAACATACTGATAATCTCTTTAGAGCACGATCACAGATGTAAGAACTCACTTGGCGCATCAGTAGTCACGGCACTATACAGGATATCTGCCACCTAGCAACACTTCAAACCTCCAGCCTCAAAAACCACCAGCACGATTAATCTACACCTCTGACAGTGTGAGTGGGGGGAAAAAGCAGTATGTTCCGATCTTCACAGGATTGGTACTTACTGCACAGCCTTTGTGTTGCTACTTCACCTACATGTACCTTTTTCAAGTGTTTCATCAATATTGACCTGCCAACGCCACAAAAATACAAACTTCTTTCTCTCCGCTCTCTTTGTTCACTCCCATCACACTCTTCTTTCTCTCTCTCTGTGTCTTCTCTCTCCCTTAGGCTGCTTTTAATTCTTTTTCAAAAGTCCAAAAAAAGAGCTGCTTTTGAACCAATGAGACATGAAGCAAGTTCCCTTTGGCGAGGAATTAATACTCAATTATTGATTTTTTTTAAGGTTTCTGGACTTTAGTTGTCAGCGCACGATATGGAGTCAAGACACGGCGCCGTTCACAATCAGTAGACATCTACGCTCGCTCCAAACCTTTTTTTTTTTTTTTATCATTCATCAAATAGCTTTCCTCGGGCAAGGACGATGGTAGTTCTTCTTTTTGGTCTTCACTTGAACACGCCGCAGTGGAGATGCTCACGGTGAAATGTTTTGCATTGTGGGAAACGATGAGAAAAGACGGCAAAATTGTAGAGCGGGCAAGACGGGTCAAAACAACTGTTGACCCTGCATGAATGGGAGTAGAAAGATGGAATCTCCAGCCACTAGCATTCACTATTACATAAATATATATATATAACATAAAGACTGATCAAAAGCTTGGTCTGAGACACAGTAAATATGATGGTTTTCTTACAGGGGAATTGACCTTTTGGCACGATCACTGAACAGAGCTGAGCACCGACTTCTCCTCTGACACACTCCTCATCGACAGTACAAAGACGTCTGACCTTGTATCTGCAATGGTTTAGCCTTTTCGAGGTGTTTTATTGATAAAGCTGCCACTTACAAAAAAAAAGAAGAAGAAGATTTGCGGTTTCCTTCAGCAGCTGCTCATTATCACCTTCTCAGTTCCAGATACCTTTTTACTGAGTGATCACAGCTCTGTAGAGCTCGCAACATTCCCAAAACTGTCTGTATTTCTGCAATATTAATTATTGCAACTGATACGGTAAAAGAAATAATAGATGCATCGAAAAGTCAAAATAATGTGAGCGCCCTCAGTGGAGTCATTGCACACACTGTCCACAAAACATGTCAAAGTAAAAGCGTATGCTGACGATACGTGATGAGCCGCTGCCCAATCTAATGGCTACTGATAATCTTTTGCCGTGTCATTTTTGCCGCGATTTAGTTTTACGTCATTTGGGACGAAATTACGCAAAAGTTAGCTTGAGACAACAAAACCACAAAGATTTAGGTTTAGGACAAACATCATGTGTGGGCTTCAAATAACTCTGAACAGTTCGGTTTAGACGACAAAACGAAGGTTAGGTTCAGGCAACGAGAAACATTTTAGTTCGGAAAACAACAAAGTTGGCCTGTAGTTGTTGGACCCATCCAACCTCTCTCCTGCCCTCAATAAGTAGACTTTTACTCTACATCACAAGTTTGAACCATTGCATCGTCATGTGGACGCGTTGACTTTCCATTGGCGTTGTTTTCGTCCTCAGGAACAAGCATAGAATATTGCATTTCTATTTTACAAACTGCAATGTTGCCGTTCTGAATTATCATATATTGTGGGCTTATTAGTCCGCAAAGTTTTGCAAATCTACTTGTGCTAAATAGGCCCAACGCATTTGTGCCTCCTCGGGTTGATAAATGTGTGTTTAATACCTTTGTAGTTTACAATCATCTCAGCAATCAGCTTACAGGAAGTCAAACTACATCATGATTCTATCGAAATGTGTTTGAGAGCAGAGACTGAAAACATTCACACTAGATGTTAAAACTGCCCCCCGATGTTAAATGTCATACAATCACTAGATCTGATGAGTCGATACTGACATTTTCAAACGTATCTATCAATATGGATTTACAGAGATCTGAGAAAAATAAGCTGCCACCAATAAGTGTTGATTGAACAGCGGGCTGCTTTTAACACATTCACATGTTTACAGAAGTGTTAGCAAATCTGGTTGGTGAAAAGAAGAGCGTCATCCGACTGCAGTGTTGTAGCTCCACCTTCTAGTTTCGGCTCAGCTCACTTGGAACCTTGACTGAGGTGGTTACCGAAAAAAAAAAAAGGACCTTATCCACAGGTTCTATCCACAACTTTTGCTAATTGGGAACCAAAAAAAAGAGCGAGTTGAGTTCAGCCGTGCAGTGGAAATTCGACATTAAAGAGCTGTCGTGAAGTCAAATCTTCACCAAGGGAAAGCCATCACTCAATCAGCCTTTAATGACCCAAAGAAGCTGCACACAAAAGTCCTGTTCAGTCCACTGAAACGTTCCACTTCATTTACACACAAAAGGCGTCACTGATTTTCTTTTTCTTTTACTGGGTTTAACATTTCAGCCGCCGGGTTTAATCGCCGGGTGATAAAACAACAACTGGTAATATTTAATTACATAAATGACTTTGTAAAAAAGCTGCAGACAGGGGATAAAGAAATGCAGCAATCGTCTCTCTGAGCGTCCGTGGAGGTTGAAACTCTTCGCTAATGAGCCGTGGGGTTTGAGCCGGAGTCCCAGAGCGACGGACAATTAACCAGAAGACTCGTCTCGGGTCTTTTTCTTTCTTTCTTTTCCTCTTCTTTCGTTCCATTCGTACACGTCTGTATCAAACCGGGCGTTGGGTAGAGAGCGATAGTCTATTCACTTGACAGAAGACCTCTTGCTCACAGCAGAGAGAGAGAGAGAGAGAGAGAGAGAGAGAGAGAGAGAAAGAGGAAGTGTGTTCACGTTGTGCGGTCCAGATGTCCCCCCCCCCCCCCCCCACGGAGGAATCAGAGGCGAGTGGGCGTTAAAAGACAATACGGCTCTCGAGTTTGAACTGCGTGATAAATATATTGGCTGTGTTAAAACCAAGAATTTAGGGCAGGATGTAGCAGTGAGACTTCATGTTTGATCCACGTTCTGTAACACTATACGCATGGATACTTTTTTTTCATCAATTAATACAAGCAGTCAGATAAATCTGAACTTCCTTTATATAGAAAGTGCTTTCAAAAATCAAGACTACAATATAAACAGCTGCATCGTTGGAGCAGCCTCAGTGCATAAGCATTCCAAAAACTAAGCATAAACCCTTCTGTTGTGCACTATAAGTGTGCTATAAGCTTTAAAAAATAGGGGTTTCACAAGACAGGGCACTTCCTGAATGCCTGTAGCAAGTATTAGCCTCCAGCGCTGAGCAGGCGTGTCCTTACATACTGCTCTTCTACTCCCACATCTCCAGACAGGGTTAAAAACACCACGGTTGAATTTCAGCCCCGCCCGCTCTCGACTTTGTCGACAACAGAGCAGCTAATCTCGGCAGCGACAACAACAAGCTAGTCTCCCACACAAGCGTAGACACACTCGTTAGGCACACGAGTGTGTCTAAGCTCCGCCCCTCGGTGAAAACACGAGAGATCAGAGGAGAAAGAAGCGCCACGGTCTCTCGCCGAGCTAAACATGAAACCAAACTCCTGATTGTGTTCTCTGGATGCAGAAGGATCGAGACCGTCCTCCCACACGGTCTGCAGACGGAGCCGGTCGGGTCGGGGGTGATCGGACGGGTCAAACAAATGCCAACGGTTCGCTCCTTGTTTCCGACTAATGCCGGCTTCTTATTCTAACTGGGACCACACTCGTTCTCTAGCCTTAGTCCAAAGAGTCAAAGTGTGTGATCTGAGTTTTATTATCGTAGCAGTTTTATTTTTGCACAAAAGGTCTTAAAAGGGAGATGACGTCATGCTGATGGGGCATCAGAGCTGGAGGGTAATTTACTTGTTTTGTCATTCAATTTGGAGGAGCAGCGGCTCCACCCACCCTGACTCCCCCTAATGTTTCCTCCAAATTGTATCTGGCAAAGCAAATTAGTAGAGTATGAATTAATTTTCGTAAGAGACAGAAAACTGTTAATTGGCACAAATTGAACAGGGATCTCTTCCATACGGATGCAAAAAAACCCTCATAATCTGATGTTGAATAAAGGCTGTGACACACTGGGACCATGTGATGCGTTCAGTCGATGCTGTTGAACCACGTGTGAACAGGCGGGGGCCGCGGTGAAGACATAACGCTGTGGGGGGGGGGGGGGGGTCGAACCCGGGACCTTCTCCTCGTTCCATTGGCGTCCAACACAGCCTTTCTACCCTGCTACTGCAAATGTTACACGTGCATTAAATACTGTTACATGACATTTAGCACGACATTTCGCGTTGAATAATTAAGCGCCACGAGTCCATAAATCTTAAAGCGAGCCTGGGCCCGCTTTGCCGAATTACTCCCTGGCAGTGTTACGGCCACGCTGACCAACGGCTTCTCCCACCGGTTAATTAATCAGGTGATGTAAGCTGAAAAGGGAAATAAAAAAAGCTCGTAGTTCTGCAGCCCATACTGAGATTTTTTTTTAACTAGCCACCCTTTTGGTTTTATGATTCAATAAATGAAAGTTGTGAATAAAGGCGGAGGCGAGATGGTGGGGAGGTTATGGGAGAAGAAAGAGAGGTGGAAGGTTAAAAGGGGGCAGACAGAAGTGGACGTGGTGGAGAAAAATGAGCAGGAACTTCATTTCTCCCAGACAAAACACCAACTGTCCTCTCTCTCTCTCTCTCTCTCTCTCTCTCTCTCTCTCTCTCTCTCTCTCCGACATCATGCTAAAAGCCGTTAGCGCAAAGCACACGAGGCGGCGAGAGCGTTAGCGCAGATCACCGCGAGAGCTGCAGCCGTCGGCGTCAACCGGATCTCGAGTCACCGGAGGAGCTCAAGGTCTCCTCCCGAGTCAAACGTCCTGCAACACAGAGGCATTGTGGGAAAACTGCACGAAAACGTCCGTCGCTACGAAGAGAGTTTGCCACAGTCGGTTCACTTAAGGAGCGCATGACAATGTTCTTCCATGAATGTGATACTTCTGGTGTTAAAAGAGCTGCCGATCCACACAACAGACAGCCGTACGGTGCCAGAGCTGAAAGTGTGAAATACGATATGTGACATGGATTCAGAAACACATGACTGCTATAGACGCGCTCGCACTCTCTCTCTCTCTCTCCCTCTCTTTTTCCGGTACTGAGATGTTTTGCGCTGGAGCAACGAGGGAAGAAAATAACTTGCTCAAAGGCACACTGGTGCAAGCTACTGTGATGAACAGACTCTTTGTATTTCAAGGCAACAGTTACATGTTGTTGTTGCAATATAAGGAAAAGAGCGACTCATCTTATAATATTCATGGATCCTTGTTTAGGATGAAGACAAGTACCACTCCAAAAACAGTGTGCGGTGTGAATGTTTGATTCCTGACGTTTTCCTTCAAACTTTTGTAAGTCTATAATCAATAGAAACTCAATATCTGAACCCCGGTTATTGGTCTGAAGACGGTTTAGCCTCTCGATATTTCAGGGGTCCCGGTGCAGCCAGAGGACATCAGGATATCGTGACAAGTAGCCAGTTTACAAGCTAACTTTAAGTTAATAAAAAGCTAAATCATTGTCAGAGAATAGTCGATGGGTTCCACCTGTTTGCAAGCAAGCAAAGCCTGCTCAGACGTGATCGGTCAAGACTACCCGGACTACAAATGAAAAACAGAACGCTTCAAAATATCAGAATATTGTCCCGTTGCCTAAAGGTTCTGTATTCTCATGCAAGTATCTGTTTATAGAGATTAACCGGAACTCTGTTGAAGAGGTTTTTGTTGTCTAGAAATAGTCCTCAGTGCTATTGAAGGAAAAATAATCTGCGCAGAATATTCACGTTTTGAGACATGACCTCCATATTGTTGCAGTAATTAAAAAAAAAATACACCTGAAACATCTGACGTTGTGGTATTTCATTTTTCTATCTGACAGGTAGCGGAGAGGTGCATCATGGTTAATATTTCAGACCAATTTAACTTTTTCGGGTCCAGGACCCGAACGGGGTTACTTTACAGCGCCAGTTCAGAGAGTCTTTGTGCGCTCTCACAGTAAAACCAATACTAAAGAGCACCATCCAACTCCTGACAGATATTCTGATGCACACTAGTGCTCTTCTTGTGCGAGGAGGGTCCCGGCTAAGTGAGCGCGCGGTCCATCCTTTCGGGGTTGCCTGACTTTTGGGGACGCTGAAGAGACGGCTCCTGTATAATGGATGTTCAGAGATAATGTACTCCAAAAATACACAACAAAGCTGAGTCACAACGCCCGTCTTTAATATTTAAAGGTAATCAACATTTGATCACAATTACTTCAGGTTGACATCACGCAACGTCTGTGTTGTTTTTATTTACGACGTATTTTGAACTGAAGTCCTTGAATTAAAAAAATTTTAAAAAACGGCGCATCCCCCTGGTCGCAGCGCTCCAATTGGCCGCTGTGCAATAAACTTGGCTGGTGAAAGCGAGATGATCCACTCTTGACCTGTGGGGTCATGAATAACACAAACACTCTGCAGAGCCGCTCCTCTCGGGGACCAGGCCTTCCTTAAATCCATTAGTGACGGTACTAGAGGGGCTTCCTCGACGCTGAATGTAATGCATTTGTAAATTAAAATAAAAATACTTCACATTGCAGAAGCACTCTGTGCCCGAGCCCTTTCCTGTCAGGGGTTTAGAACTCATGAAGGGTGACGTGTTTGTGCACGAGGAGCAGAGCAGGTCTGCTTTGTGTTCATTGTTCACTTTTATCTGATGATG
>NW_027176772.1:1391724-1461824 GCF_023349555.1 Cebidichthys violaceus
GCGGCCGGTCAAGCTAATTTAGTACACCGTCGTGCATTCCAAAAAATACTTTGAAACACCGGTACAATCTGCTCTGCTGCAATCATTAATAATGTATGTAAACGATGCATGATGTCGGTCTGCCTCAAGCTCAGAAAACAGCCCTTTTTTTCAGTACATTACATTACAGTCATTTATCAGACGCTTTTATCCAAAGTGACTTACAATTCAGTATCTATCTACACACCGTAGACGCAGCTACGGGAGACATTTTGGGGGTTAAGTGTCTTACTCAAGGACACATTGACATGAAACTAGCGGAGCAGGAGCTGGCAATCGAACCACCAACCCTCTGATTGAAAGGCAGCCCTGCTCTCCACTTAGCCACGGTCACCCCATTTCAACCTTTATTGATTCAGGAGTTTAGAGCGATGAGACGTTAAATTCCACGTCGGTCCCTTTGGAACCATCAGACTTCCTCAGAAGAAGAAGAAGAAACATCTTTAATGGCAAATTTAGGAGGGCCAAGTTATCGAGGGCCAGTACACACTCGGGTTGAAGGGTAATTTCGCTCCACAACGGGAAAGGTGGTCAGCGGTGTGTTGAAAGTCTGCCTCAGAGAGAACAAACAAACTTTGGATCCCATCTGGGGCAAAAAAAAAGGAATTTTTCATCAAACCTCAGTTCACCTCTCTCTCTCTCTCTCTTACTTTAGTTATTCCTAGTTATTTCTTCTTTTGCTCCCTCTCTTTCTTCTTCCAACTCTTTCTCCATCACTATTCGTTTCCCTTCGCTGTTGTAAGCAATTTCCCCAAACGACCCGGCCTCATTCCCACGTCTGTGACTGACTACAGACACACACACACACACACACACACACACACACACACACACACACACACACGCGTACACACAGTGCTCTGTGGTTTTGTGCACATTGGCAGCCATCAACAAGCAACCCGCAAAACACGACACAAATGCAAATGTGCTGGTGTCACTTAGAGGAGCGAGATGAAGCTGGAGACGCAGCGGGAGACAAAGCTCAGCTCTCAATTAGCAAACAATCGCTCGCTGAGAAGATATCTGTTGGTCAGCTCTCCGGTACGCAGCATCGTTTGTCCGAGGAGCTGAAAACAGGCTGCCAGCCGGTGCAGGGTCGACCCCCGCAAAGCAAAACTAATCAAAAGCTCCGGCACGCAACCGGGACACGACGACGAGGAGCGTGTTTCATCAAAAGATTCGCTTTGTGCTCGAGTGCCATCAGGTGTGCCTCTAATAATACTAATTATTAATATCGTTGACTTTTTCAAGTGCATTTGTATTGAGGAACGTGAACCTGTTGGCTTCTCCGCTGATTAGCACCTGATTTATTTAAAAAGGAACACCTAAAGGTAATCGAGCTATAAGGGAATCTGGTGAAGCAGCGTGAAACGCGCTAACGTTTCTAATGTAAACTGTTAACCGTCATTTGGGATTTTGCAGCTCTCTCTCTCTCTCTCTCTCTCTCTCTCTCTCTCTTTACAATTAATAACTATTTATATTGCTGTCAAAACGTCTCTTTAAACAACTCTGTTCATTGAAGTTGTATAACTCAAAGCAGCCTCCTAACGTTAGCTCTTAGCTCCGTTATTTGCTAACTGCTAACGTTAAATTAGCTCTCCTTCCTAGCTCAACGCGGGTTTGTTGTTCACGTTGGAGCATCATCACAAATGTTTACCCACAGCTGTGTAGTACTAGTGTGCTGTTGGGAGGTTTACCTCTCTCGCTAAGGAAGATGGTTTACAATCAAAGAGTATCTAATAACTAACAGAAGCTGAACAATCACAAACCGAAGAACACTATCGATAGAATACGCTCCATCCTTCTCACCTTCCTCCAAACTCATCACCATACGGTCACGGTCGAATCTGTAACGCTCTCTCAAAGGTCCTTTCTTCAAGTAAATATACCGTAAACACGTAACGCATTCCATAAATCAATATCTTGTGACATTTTAATACATTGTAATGTTTAATACATCCTTCAAGGTGTGCTTTTAATCATACTAAACATGCTTCCAAGCTCAAATCCTTCACGCCGCTCATGTTCACGGCACAGATGTGGCGGGATGAACGGATCGAGCGGTGACTCTGGACGCGGCGTATCGGGTTACCGGGAAGGTTTTTGGTCTTTTTTTTTTTTTTTTTTCTGAACAGCGGCGTTGCCTCGCAGGGAGATGGAGGAAATATGGAAGAGCATGGAGAAAATGACATAAAAGCTACGGGTCCTGTGCCTTTATGATAATGGTCCATTATGTGCTCAATTACATGTTTGTGTTTTTTTGTTTTTTTTTTCCCTCCCTTAACACGTCAGTACATTATGACATCAGCGTTCACTTCCTGAACAACAAACCACCGGTGCTTCTTTCAACCGTGTGTTTTGCTGGCGGCGCTTTCGTCTTCATCGGCTTCATACTTTTTATTTCTTTTATTTTAAATAACGCCGGCATCCCATCGTAACCGCAGACACGAACAGGGTTTAGCTATGCTACGACTACGACATCATTACTTTTTCCCCCATTTCCTTAAAGAGGGAGTTATGACCTGTTTAACATCAGCTCGAAGCGGCTTCAAATACACAATTTGAACGTAAATAACATTTAGCAGATTTTGAAAGCCGATGCGTAAGTTCGGGTGTTAGAATCAGGAAGGACAACGTTGTAGTGTAGGATGAATGTGGTGTAACTATCATGTTTCATACCTGTATTGGTGTTTAACAAGAAGTAAACCAGATTTTGGATTTTATTGATATTGAAGTCAAATAATTTTTTTATTTGCAGCCTATTTTGCCACACGTTTTTGTGACGTTTCTGTAGTTCTTCTTTACCAATGGGAGATACTGCAGTCACTTGTTGTTATCTCCATATTGTTTCTCCTGGTGTTAATAGTCTGCAGTCTTCAGTTTCCAATCGCAACTCTGTGGCTCCGTGTTGTCATTCTTAACTATCTCTCTTCCTCAGGTTCACACTAACAGCCCCGTCAATTCCAGGCTCCTTTCAGTCGTTCTTAAGGCCTCCACTGCTGCTGCCTTTGTGCACATAGGAGCCCCCCCCCCCCCCCCCCCCCCCCCCCCACCTTTAGGTGACACATGGCGATGCAATAACTACACATGATGTGAAGGAAACGTAGGTTTCAAACGCAGCAGTTCTGTCAACCAGAAGGGATATTTGGTCAGCCGTGTAGAGGGAAACACCATCAGCCTCTGCATGACGTTTCCCCCAGCTGAGCAGAGAGCTCGGTCACATCCAGCACCCCACTAACCCTCGTTTAACATATGAAAGGAATATTGAACAAACAACACTAAAAGGGGTGAATTTAATAGGAAGAAGCCATTCACTCCCAGCCATGGAGACAGTTGCAATGCATTCATGCTGATTTGATTGGCCATTGATTGAAGTCCTTGCGCTCTCTAGCTGCTCTATTCCTTTTTTTACCAACGATACACTCTGAGAAAAACCCCATATACAATATGTAATCCTGGGGGGGGGGGGGGGGGGGGGGGGGGGGGGGGGGGATGATTAAGTCTGTGCCGTAGTTCAGTTAGAGGCCATATTTCGAGGAAAACAACAACTTACTTTGTATATATTTTTTTTTAGGAAGGAGTTGATCATCTAAAAGCAATAACCTACCAGCAGCGAAATCATTTGTGTTCCCAGAAAAAGAAATTGGTGTATTACAATTGAGGAACTACAGGGAGGCTGGCCAAAACAAAATTGCAGTCAACAAAGCAGCGCTCCTAATTCAGAATAAATGCATGCAGGGGGACTACAACTCCACGATAATATCAATGTTTTCCTGAAAGCAGCGGCACACAATACTAACACTACTTACCAGGCTGTATTCCTGCAGCTCAACGGTACCATCGCCGGCCCAGTGAGTGTTTTTTTTGTGTGAGCCTCGTACTCATGTTAAGAGGCCATTTCTATAGATCCAGCCTCGCTGTGGCACCATGTGCTAACCCCTAATCACCCTCTGTCTCTGGCTGTCTGTCTCTGAATGTCCCTCTTTCTCTACCTCCCTCTGACTCTTACTGGCAAATAATGGCACCAGTCTAGCGTCTGTCTGCCGAAATGACCTCACCACCCCTTTACCTTTCCAGAGTTCCTCCCAACCAACCGTATTTCAGCAAAAAAAAAACCCAAGCCCACCAAGAACGGCTAGGAAAAGTTCTCTTTTTTTTTTTGCGCGCGAGCCGGAGTCATTGGGCGCGCTTTAGCCTGGACCCAAATACTCATTAAGCTAACGTTCCATCATTAAGCACGTTGCCCGACGTTATTAATCTCGGAGGAGCCTTAAAAAAGCTTTTACTGGGAGAGGAGGCGAGCCGGCTGCCAGTTTGCGTAGACCGCTGCACAGTCTGGATGTCCATCACAGCCAGTGAGGTGGTGAATAAAAATAAATAAATAAAAGCCTCATCGCAGAGACCGTCGCTAAGCGTCACGGCCGCAAATAACAACATTCAATTATATTTCCAGAGATACGTCTCTAAAGGCGGCCTGTTGAGTTCATGAGGGTTTACTGTATCTGGCTCTGGTGCAGGTGTGAGGTAGATGGACGGTTCCTTTTTACAGACTAAACGTAAAAGGCGTTAAAACCTTAACCTAGATGTTGAGACGTCAACCTTGCTCGTCACTCTGTTGCCAGACGTGGAATCTGATAAGTTAGAAGTCCTCCTCCTCGCATCCTGTCACGTGATTCTTCAGACGTGAACCGCTTGCATTCGAGGTCCGCCCTCCTCTTGACGGAGTGACGAGATGATGATGATGATCTGATCTGATCTGATCTGATTTGACGATGGCTGTCTCCAGTTCTAAACATCCTGGTCTCTTGTTCCTTCCCGTCTGTCACTCCGGTCCTCCGCAGATTATTACTGTGGGTCTTTGTGTCCTATGGTTGTCCTCTGCGATACACCATCTGGACTGCCTCCGAGTGTTTAAGGACCTTATAACTGGGGGACAATGAAAGAGGTGTTGGGCCAAAATCTGATGCCTCATTTGGTATTGTGATGGCGGCGGTGAAGCACCTAGAGTTGGCTTGCTCTGGTCCAAATCAAGCAAACCAAAACACGCCACCCAGAAGCCATAGTTTACTGCACTCATCGGTTAGATGTGGCAGCGCTAAAGTCAACAGAAGGACCCGAAGAAGGCCAGAAATATCAAGAAGGCAACGAAAGTTGTTTGTATTCTCCCTTCAGCAACTTTTCTTGACTTTTGTTCTCTTTTCCTTTCCTTCCTACCTTCTTTCCTCCTCAGAAACATGATACGCTTTTCACTTTAATTCTTATCGTAATCGCACGTTGACTTTTGACTCCCCCCGGATGCATCGCAGACGTTTTCCTTCCCTTTGCGGTGGAGGCCGAATACAGAACACGGGACGTAGCGCTGCTATAAATGTCATAAAATATATTGGCATGAAAGGCAAAATAAACCAGTTGGCCTTTTGGATTTCCCGAGCTTTCCGACGACCACCGATGGCATTCAGATTTGTTCTCGCGTTGCTTCGCTCCAGCATTTCCCCACAAAGTCAACGCCGGATTGAAACGGGCCGTGAAGCCGTGAAGCTGCGGCAGGCTTACCGGGGAAAGTAAACACTCCCCCGGCTTTCTTATTCCTCCCCCGATCCCCTCTGCTTGCCTTTTCTTTTGTTGCACTTAAGTTTGCACAACAATTTCTCAATTTCAAACAAAATCAACACCGGGAACAGATGGACCGTGAACTCCACCTGAAGCAGAATATCTTCTCTCTATTCCACAAAAAAAAAAAAAAGATGTTCTTGTCCCTTTGTCTCAGTTTGGACTTATTTTCTCTCTTACTTTGCACAATGAGCTGCGTTCAGTCAAAACAAATACATTCCTATTATGACATATCTCCTCCCTCCTTCCCCTTCCTCTCCTCCTCCTCACCTCCTTTTTCCTCACAATGTGCAGCTAGGATTGTTTCTCAACAATCAATCAGCTTCAGAACAGACACACGAAAACACCATCTGAAACATCAGCCAGGCACCGTTGTCGCGTCATCGCAACGATCCGTGAGAGATATCCAAATATCTCCGTTTATGCAATGAGAGTGGAGTTTAAAACGCGGTCTAAGCTTTTTAATCTCGTGTTTCTTGATTCATGAAATTACTTTCAAGGTTTCAGTCCGTTAGATTTCACCGTTTTATATGCAATTCATCAAATGCCGACGCTACGCCGCTCTAGATTCCCCTCTAGCGTCCGTTTTTTTCAAAATAAAGTCACGAGAAACACAGTTTCTGGATGTTACATAGTCTCTCTTTAAATGCATTTCCCACTTACGTTTACTGAGTTTTTAGGTTCACTTCTTAACTCCTGGGTTAGATGGTAAGTAGGCTACGTAAGTTACACATCGTTGACTTGGTTTCACACGGGACAAGGTCTCCTGGGTGAAAGTCCTGTATGTGTTTGACCCAACCACACACCACTCCCACCCGCCCTAAGCGGTCCTTCTGGTTCTTTCCACGACGTCAGGACGGTCCTGAGGCAGTTATAAGCTAAGAGAGAAGTTTTAATTGATCCAACTGTTTTCAGTGCGTCCAACGCCGCCGTTGATTTACACAGGAGTAGGAAAAAATGTGCCAAATTAATGAATTGTAACCCTGCCGCGCGGAATCGCCGGTGCGTGACATCACTCCGGTTTGAGACTCCGCGGATGAAAACGGAGAGCAGCTGCCTTCAGATGTCTGCGACGAGAGTCGCCAGAGTAAAAGCTAAGAGCGTCTGTGCACAAAGCTGTCGTTTAGAGGCGGCGTAAGAATCGCTCGTTAATCTTTATTCCGTCTGTCTGGCATAAATACCGCAATCGGTTGATTGAAAAAAAAAAAAAAGTTGAACAAAACACGAATTGGGCTTTTGGTGCGACTTCCCCAAATAAAGCCGAGCAGCGGCCCGTAGTGAGAGCAGAGCGTCCGGTAAGAGCTCCGTGAGTGAAGCGGACAGCTTTACACTCATTCTGCTTCACACTGTTGTCGTTGTTGTTGTTGTCGTCGTCGTTTGCTGCAATGGAAGAGTTCTCTTCATAACTCCATCGCTGCATCTCATTTTTTGTTTTGTTTTCATCTCAGTAAATGAGCTACAGTAGCCTCCAGTATGCGACGCCGATGTCAAAAAAGAAATGACACGATACCATCACATTTTATGGGGCCATTGTGTGGAAATGGGCGATCGTTGTTTTGCACGGTAAAAGCTCAAACTCAACTTCCTGCTTCTGAGCCACTCTTCCTCTTCCAAAAATGATTTCCACAAGGCTTCCTGCCAGCGGCCCGTTTACAGGCGACCCGCTCAGATGTTAGACTTCCTACTGCAATCCAGCTCTGACTCCGAAGACCTTTGATTTCCACTGTTGAGTCTGACTTCTACAGCCTGACAGATGCTGATACTGAGAGGATTATTCAGACCCGCATCACTTGCACAAACTCTCTGACACGACAAAGAAAACACACACACACACACACACAGCTAGGAGTAATTTTTACAAAACACAGAGCCTGCACCGCGGCGGACGACGAAGCATATTAAGCAGGGAGGACGACGAGGAAAAAAAAAAAAATATATACAGAGCAAGACGGGGAGTGAGACGGAAACATGGAGCGATGGGGGGGGGGGGGGGAGAGAGAGAGAGAGAGAGAGAGAGAGAGAGAGAGAGAGAGAGAGAGAGAGGGGAGGAGGGCGGTGTGTGAAAAGAAAGACCAGCTGGGGGAATTGCAAAGTGAAGAGGGGGATAATAAAGAAACGACAGCCGTCAATCACTCTCTGCGTCTGAGGAGAAGGATTGAAATTCTGATCAGATCCCCAAACACACACACACACACACACACACACACACACACACACACACACCTGTGTGAAAGGAGGGAGACTGAGTTCTGTGTGTGCATCCTTGCATATTTAGTTTTTGTGCGTCTGTCTTGTGTACGCGTAGCTTACATTAGGTGTGCAGATATTTCCAGTGTTTGACTGTGTGTGTGTGTGTGTTATAAGCATATCGGACACCTATGCTGTTTTGTCTGAGCATCGGTGGGGTTTTGTGTGTGTGTGTGTGTGTGTGTGTGTGTGTGTGTGTGTGTGTGTCTGTAAACACTGGGGTTCCAGGGCATACATAGATTCAACAACACATTAGTCCCCCGTTGGGCCAAAAATGTCAATATTCACTACTCACACAAACAGTAAATCTCGGTCCGCCGAACCAGTGGGGAACGGAGGTCAGTCCACGTTTTTTAAAGGTTATTTTATATGGCATTTCTGGGGGTTTTTTTATATAAGAGAGACAAATAGAGGGGCTTGAGAGAGAGAGAGAGAGAGAGAGAGAGAGAGAGAGAGAGAGAGAGAGAGAGAGAATGTCACAAAGCTTGTGTAGAAATCACCACAAATGCACCCTCTGTACCGTGTTTGAAACTCATTTTAGATCGAGTGAAACAAACACGTGAATGTTGAGATGTTCAGGGAAGGAACGACGCAAACTGTTTCTTCTCATCCAGCAGAAAGGAGGAAACGTTACCTTTCACTCGACACGTTTCTGTCTTACAATGCAGCTCATCTGACAGCCTGAACTGTGTGAGCGCCAGGAAGCCCTAGCGGTAGATCCAGGCTAAACCGAAGGAGTTACAAAAAGGTTAATTTCAGTCTATGGTCTGTGTGACTCTAAATGGAGCATAATGTACTAAATGAACATCATGCTGTATTGAAGAAGACTGTAAACTAGAGATTGAGACCATAAACTCATGTTTACAATGTTTACTGAGGGAATAAATCAAGAGAGAAGTAGAGTCATTTTAGACTAGACTTCTATACAACCAGAGGAGTCGCCCCCTGGTGGACATTAGAGAGAATGCAGCTTTAAGGCAGATTGCCGCCTGGCAGAACTTTAGAAAACATGAACACCAAGTGGGATCTGTGATTATTAATTCTTCCTCCACTCGTCAGAAAATAGAAGAGGAGCCTTGATCCTTTCCATCAAGGCTTTTGACAGCTCCATATTTATTTTTGAGTGATAGATAAAAATCATAGATGACTCAAAAACTAAATCAGCCAAATTATATCTGTATATCTATCCGTTGTGCCACTCAATTGAGTTTTTGATTGATTTTTTTTTTTTTTGCAAACCCACTGACTTCCTCATGCACTCTCTTTGTCCTCTCTAGCATATTTTAATATATTTGAATTTTTAACCTCCCCCGCTCTCTCTCTCTCTCTCTCTCTCTCTCTCTCTCTCTCTCTCTCTCTCTCCTCTCTCTCTCTCTCTCTCTCTCTCTCTCTCTCTCTCTCCCCTTTGAGACGGATAAAGCCCGGTGCTTCTCGTTTGGAGCGTAATGGATGATTTTGCTGAGTGGAAAATGACGGGTTATTTCCTTGAAGTCTATCGCGGCGGCAGCGACGACGCTTCCTACAGTCGGCAGGGCTCGGTGGAACAAAGGGGGGGGGGGGCATTTAGGTGGTTTTTGTTTGGTCTGACTTTGATGATTGGAGAACTTTATTGGAGGAGGATCGAAGGAGATCTTTGTGTTTCTGTCATTGTGTCCTCTGCTCACGCTCTCTTAAGACGTCGCTCGCTGAATGTCTCTCTCTAATTTCTAAATCCAGTTGTTGTACCTCTTTTTTGAAGGCAAGGCATTTTAACAATAATCAATAATAGGGTTGCATTGTAGGAAAATCCCATGCGGGGGTTGAAACCCTCGTCACAGTTCTCCTCGGTCCTTGTGAGGACATCGAGTCTTTACAAAAAGGGTTGAAATTGATTGGAACACGAGTCCGAACTGAGACGAGTCCATTAAATAGCCGTTATCAGTTGTCATCACTACCTTCTAATGCTTCAGAGGCTGTGAATTATTGCATTTACAACCGGAGATCTGCTCACAAACCAGCATTTTACAGACGGCCACGACAAAAAGCACACAAAGGTGACGTCTTGCTTGTATTTTGTGAAGACCGGGAGACTCAGAGAAAGAGCAGAAACTGTAGAGGATACAGGGGAAAAAGACGGGACAAGGACAAGTAAGAAAGGAAAGAGATAAGGAAACAAGTGTGGAAGGGGAGGGAGAAACGCTGAGATTCAGACGTTGAGACGGAGTTAGGTAGGAGGAAGTTCGGGAGACGGACGGGTCGAGTGTGGTGTGGGAGGGACGGCGAAGAGGATCAGGACTGAAGGACTAAAGGAGGAGAGGAGGCAAGGGAGAGAGAGAGGGTGATCCGATGTAATCCTCTCCTGGGTGGTTTGGATCAGATCGGGAGAGAAACAGCCAGCAGTGTAATTAGGCAGCCTGGTAGTCAGAGAACCAAGCTAGCCAGTGTCAGTCGGTCACTCCGCCAAACACACAGGGACGGTTCATGTCGACTTCTGCGGCTGAAATGGAAACCAGGATGAGACTTTTAAACAGAATTCTTAAAAAATGAAATCACTTGTGGACAAACAGATGGTGCAAAGAGCACAGCGTCTTTGAACAGCAAGGCGCTTCGAAGTGCTTTACGTGAGACAGAGAGGATGTAGAAGAACCACGAGGCGATGTCTTTGAGACCTTCAGGAGATTCAAGCAGGTCAGGAGAAGCAGAGGGCAGCTGCTGTTGGAAATGTCCCTCGCTGGATTTATTCGGTGAAAGGGTTTCCATATCCCATTTAGTGCATCAACTCTTTTGAGAGGCAGAAACCACCTCAGGACGTATAAAAAAAAAAAAAAGAAAAAAAGTTATATCGAATTTCGCCGTCTCCGTGCAGCTTTTCTGATGCCATATACTTCAAAAAGCTCATAAAAAACATTTGAGACACAGCGGCTACGTCCATCGTGTAACAAGACCAGACTGAAGAAGGCCTTGGATTATCAGAACGTATGAAGACACTTTCTATCTGCACTCAAACCGACTCGTTCATGTGAAGTGTTGCTTAATGAATGAATTACAAACGTTTCACACGAACACGACACAAAGACACAAAGACATGCATAATAAGGTTGTATTATATACAGGAATGGATCATGCATGTGTATCGCTGTTGGGACAATGAGATATATATATATATATATATATATATATATATATACTGTGGTACCTGTGGGAGCTGTGCAGCCTGGAGAGCGGCCCCCACGGTCCAATGATCTGATTAGGACGCCTCCTAGGATGCCTCCTGGGAGTTCACCGTCAGAGGTGTGTGTGTGTGTGTGTGTGTGTGTGTGGTGTGTGGGGGGGGGGGGTGAAGACCCTCGGGGCAGATTCATAACACGCTACGGTCAGAGCTGCCAAAACATTGAATATACAGCCAACGAACATGTCCTGAATCGACGGTATCTCGATCCTTGCTTTTTTTAAAAACGCGGGACAAGTCTTTGTTTTGGAGTCTTTTAAAATGCGTCCACAAACTAAAAAAAAGACGCCAATGTTGAGTCAGAAGAGTTGTTTCCGTGGAGAGGAGCAGCTCAGACAGCGCTGGGACCCTTCAGGTCGAAGCCACACGGAAACCTTGAACCTCTAAATGTTTGAGGAATACATTCATTTTTCATGTCTTTTGAGGGCGATCGCTGCATAACGACTGAGGCTGGGAGGAGGAGGAGGAGGAGGAGGAGGAGGGGACAGGGAAAAGAGGAGGACATCATTTTCTTGTGCAAGTGATTGTTTTCACTTTCGCTTTGCAGAGTAAATTATAATTTCATGCTCTTTTTTTTTTCCTGCACTTCATTCACTTGTTTTTACGACTCTCTTTGAAATATTCATTTCACATATCTTGAATGTTTACAAGCATATAATAATAATAATAATAATAATAATAATAATAATAGATAAATAAAAATGATGGACTAGCGGGCATTCGTCGCTCCCACGTTTCCCTCCCCACACGCCCTGTAGCATGTGTGTGTGTGTGTTATCGCTGCAGTGCGTGCATCTGTTCCAGCACGTGATGTGTGTGTGTGTGTGTGTGTGTGTGTGTGTGTGTGTTTAGTGTTGTTTTTCACCAAGTGTCTGTTTGTGTCACGGGATGTTAATTTTCTGGCATGCTAGCGAGCAAACGAGCTCCCCGTTAGCATGACAGACAACCGATCGCACTGTAACAGACATGACAGACGTGTGTGTGTGTGTGTGTGTGTGTGTGTGTGTGTGTGTGTGTGTGTGTGTGTGTGTGTGTGTGTGTGTGTGTGTGAACACATGCTTCAGTGACTGTGTTGATGTGTCCTTTCTTACCCTGACAATCATGTTAGAGAAGCTATTAAGGACCTTCAGCACTAACTATTTACAAGGGTTTTCTTTTCTCTAAAATGTCTGGAACACACACACACACACACACACACACACACACACACACACACACACACACACACACACACACTCTAAGTCAAACTGAGACAGATAATCAAACACTATTACTGTCCTCTCTCATGTACCACCTGAATCTTTCGATCAACGTTATTGCTGAAACCATTTACAGGATGGTGACACAAATGAAAAGAAATGGTCACTGCACTTTCCACATGATTACATGCATGTGTGTGTGTGTGTGTGTGTGTGTGTGTGTGTGTGTGTGTTATTATTAGGAGTTGCTGATCATGTGGACATTTAATCTGCTCGTGATGGAGAGTGATTGATTTGCTGGATAGATTTTCCTCAGTTCAACGCTACTGCAAGCGCGCGCACACACACACACACACACACACACACACACACACACACACACACACACACACACACCAGCACAGGACAAACTCCAGCATAGATGGAACATGAATTGACTGTAGCTCTGTTAACCCTTCACCTAGAGGTGGTATGTGTGTGTGTATATATATATATATATATATATATATATATATATATATATATATATGTTGTTGTTTGTCTGATGGTGCTGCAGCTTGAGCAGTTTGAGCTAAACACACAATAATCAGAGAAGAAGTCAGGACCGCGAGGAAAGAGGAGCGAACGTTATCTCACCACGCCGTCGAGGGTTCTACAATGTCAACGCTCCGAAAAAACACATTTTAATATCCATAACACAAAGTCCACAGTCCTTGAACGAGCCCCCCCCCCCCGTCGTAGCGGCGCTGTTGTTTCTTGAGGAGAATATCAAAAGCCCAATCAGAGCCACTTCAGCGGTGGAGTGAGCCTGGCTGGTTGTTTTTGATTTGGCGTCGGCGCTTTTGAAGATCCTGACGGTGAGAACAAGCTGCTCTCTGTCTTCAAGCGGGAAAAAAAAAAAGCAGGACGTTTGACTTAACGACGTCGGCGTTCTGTTCTCATGTGAAGGGACCTCTTCTGTTCGACCCATGGAGACGGTTAAGACGCACCTCGTGCACGGCAACGTCCACATCATGTGGACGCTCCTTATTTCAATTGCGGTGATGCATTTGCAGGATTTAAGTGTTTACGTTGCATTATTTCTTTCTTATTCTTACGTTGGACTCGGACTGCTGTTCGTGTCGTTTCCACAAAAAAAAAAAAAAAGAACGCGTCATTATTCGTAAATGTCCCACAAAATCATTTTGTGTGTCTTCCACATGATCAGGAATGAGGAAGTATAAAGACCTGCAAAAGCGCCCAACGGGGCGGGCAGGAGATGGAGGGTGGATGGGTCCAACGAACACGGATATATTACCCAGAAGGCCGCAGTGAAACGAGAAGTCAACGTTGAGTTATTTGTTACGCATCTTGCGTACTTTAAGCAGCGGGCACTTCCGTAGTTCTTTTGAGCCAAACGACGATCTTTTCGTTTATTTTTGGAAAGACTGTTTGCATGTAAACGAGTGGAAATGGACTCGAGCAAACGGCGGTGACCGTGGCTAAGTGGAGAGCGGGGCCGCCTTTCAATCAGAGGGTCGTCGGTTCGATCCCCGGCTCCTGCTCCACTAGTCTCACGTCAATGTGTCCTTGAGTAAGACACTTAACCCCAAAATGTCTCCCGTAGCTGTGTCTACGGTGTGTAGATAGATAGTGAATTGTAAGTCGCTTTGGATAAAAGCGTCTGCTAAATGACTGTAATGTAATGAGGAGTAACCTGTCGTTGAATATCACAAGAAGCGTTGTCTGAGGATGCGCTTCCTGTTTCCAAAAGCACAACCACGATCACTCCGTTACCGCGACGACGACCGAACCAAGTGGTTTCTGTGCCGACACCAAAACCCACGCTTTAACCGAAGCTTTGCCCCGTCATAACACCGACTCGTTTGTCAACATGGGATTTATTCAGATCAGAAAAACACTCCTGTGAAACGTGCTCGAGTGCTTCTCTGCGTTAATCGGTCGTGCGCCATGCGAGGCGAGGCATTTGAAGAAAAAAAAAATAAAATCAATGCTGCTTTGCAGTGTTCTTTGAAAAAAAAAAAAAAAAAAAAAAGAGTACAAACCGTGTGCAGACGAGCAAGATGGAGTCTCGCTGTGGATACTAACGGCCTCTTCTCGTCTCTCTGTCCTGTTTCGCTCGTCGCTGAGAGTGTTTATCCGGCTCCATTCAAGACAAGGTTAAAGAAAGAAAAAAAACAAAACAAGATGTTCTCCTCTGAGAAGATGAAGTGTCTTCTAGGGTAAAGCCTTTGCTACGAAGGACACGACCAAGCTACCGGAAAGAAAGAAAAATCTACTCTCTCCAGTAAGGTCATTTGATCTCAAAATGATTTGTGGTGCTTCTGTAGATTCATGCTTTTCTGACCGATAGCCGCCCGCTTGTTTTGAACCGATCGTTAACCCTTAACCGACGAGATAAGTTCTTCGTGTGCGGGTGTTGCCAAACAACGATAACCAACGCACAAAACGGGTGAAACTCCCATCTTTCATCACCGGCTGCAGTCCAGCCCGTCCTGTAGAGTGCAGCGGCCACTTCCCCAGGAAGTCTCCACTGCATTAATTGATACAATAATTTATTTGTCGCGTAACTTGCGTACTTCAGTGACGGCACCTCCGTACTTATTTCAACCCAAACCAGGATCTGTTCCTAACCCTAACCGAGTTGTTTCCTGTGAAGATGGAAGCGTATTTAAGTCCTTTAAGGTGGACCAGCTCCGTAAAGACGTAACGGTTAATTATTAGCATCCCTGCTGTCGATGTTTGTGCTTCTTCTCTGGCATTTAAAAAATGAGCCGCCGCCAATTTGCGTCTCGTTGTTTTACAGTTGTACGCCGGGTTTCATTCCGTAGCCTGTTTTCGATGCCGTTATCTAAGTCAGATGTTTCATCGCTTGTTGTTTTGATATTTTTTTTTTTCTCTTTGTATTTGCTTTGAGTTTAGCGTGCGTTTATAAGCCTCTTATTCCTTTTTTTTTTTGTATTATCTCATCTGCACACATTTGTCTTTTCTGCCTCCTTTTTTCTTTTTTCCCACGGCGGTTCTGATGAATCCCGGTGTCTTCTCTTCGGTGATTCAAACGGTGAATCATTCTCCGCACGCGGCGTCAGCCAGCGGTCACTAGAGAACGTAAAGTTAAGGTTGCTGAAAATCTACCGACGGCCTTTCGGTCGTTCCCTGATAGAACCAAGGTTACGTACGCCTATCTATCAATCCACAGGGACTGATGTACAGCGTGTGTCCCCTTTGTGGAACTCCAGCTTGGATAAGGAGAAAGGAGCGCCGACTGTAATTCACAGCTTCGCCAGCGATCTCGAAGACAGACCGCCAGAGAGCGGTCGTTGCTTTTTGTACAAATGTAGGAAACACATGCCACACACACGTAATGTATGGTCCACATGCATGCACCTAAAGGCACAGACTGTTTCGTATCATTCCATCCTGAAATACCAAAACAAAAAAATGGACAAAAATGGAATTTTTGTTCTCGTAGATGCCGATGACCGACGCCGTCGTGGTGCCGCAAAGCGTTCCCTGCAGAGCGCACCGCATGTCACGTGACAAGTAAAAAAAAACAATCAAAGCTGGTAGATATCGTTCTTTTTTGTTTCCCATAAATATCGGTCAACGGGAAACACAATGAAGAAGAAGTTAATCAATTTAGCGCAGGACAACGGAGCTTTACCATCTGTTCCCGTTTTACCCGAGGCGACCGAGAACGCCAAACTGGAGACGACAGATCAAGCCGTACGGCTGCTTTGTTACTGCTAAACTACCGCGCCTTCATCATCTTCATCAGCAACGTCTGTTCAGCGCTCTGGTTGTTTTTTTTAATGTGCTTTTTGAATACATCTGACTTGACTTGACGCTGCCGAAGTGTTGGATGGACCAAAGCAGGAACCAACGTTTCTATTCGAGTGAAGCTTGTCCTGACGGTTGGCGCTAGAGGAAAATGACGCGACGCCACCAAAAAAAAAAACACACGGTGGTCATTAACCTGGTCATTAAAAGCATTAGGGTTCATCCTCAGGGGACCAGTATAACTTGATGGTGGCACTCGACAGCGTTCGTCCTCCGGTGTGAATGAATATTGACACTTGAGTGTACGGCGACGCGGGTCTCGCGCCCAGGCTACGTTGAACGTGCGACTATTTCCCGACGACTCATTGGTTGGAGCGGCTGCCGCGTCGCTACACTTCCACTATTATCAGTTTAACTGGCGACACTAGTCGTGAGAGCGGCGGTGCTCTCTCTAAAAGCTTTTTTTTGTTGGCATGTTTAGGTGAACCTCTCCCAGAAGTTCGGACATTATCCTACTTAAATAGAAACGAGGATGTGGAGATCTATTAGTGTGCCGCAAAAAAATAAAAAACCCCACTGGAGCTCAGAGAAGTTGGAGACTTTTTCTAAGTGGGCGTATAAATGTGATAGAAGATAGTGGAAACCAGAGAGAGGAAAGAGGTACCTGGGAGATTTAACGATGACGATCGAGAGAACAAGAAAAGCTCTTGTGGTGTACTATTATAAAATCTATCACCTGGGATGATATCATTAACGTAGCTCTCGGAGTCTTACAGTCGAATCAATTGTGCTTTAATAGTTGTCTATCTTTGATTTCAATATATAACGTTTTAGCCTCAGGCTCTTCTCTCTATTAAGTCATTAACGTTCCTTTTTACTGGTCAAACTCAAGCAGGCTTCACCTCAAAGGATTAAAAATAAATTCACTATAACGCCAATGAAACAAGGCCGCTCGGTGCGCCAGACAAGTTAAAGAGAACCCGCTGGATTTTATTTCGGCGAGTAATAGAAGGTCAGTTAGCAATAAATAGGAAATACTGTTCGTGTATAAAAAAAACTGCGAGAGAAAACGTTAAGAGATGAGAGCAAAAAAAAAAAAAAAAAAGGATAAAAGCTGTGAGCAGCCTCACTGGTGATGTAATATCAACGTTCATAGAGACGTTTTCTCACACGAAAACTCTATTTTATCCAAATATTATTTATTTGTTTGTCACATTTGTAACAGATGTTTTTGTTAGATTTAAAATATGATTGAACAATTTTCAAAACACAGATTATTACCCCATAAATCAGCGTCGGACGGTCACAATCGAACACTTGAATGAAGATGTCGAGCTATGATTTTTGTGGAATCTTTTTTTTTTTTTTTTTTTTGAAATTGACGCAAATAATCAAGACCTCCTAAAATAAAGCGTCAAATCCTTCATAATTGGAATGCGGGGCCCAGCCGAGCATTTCGAGGCCGTTGAAATGTAATTACGTTTCGTCAGTTTGTAATAATGGAGCCGCTAATGCCCGATTGTTATATCTTTTATTAACGATGAATACGCAATTTGCAATTCTGACGCCGACGCGGCTTAAGTTCACATCGTCACTTCAACAAAAGAGACAGTTTAAGGTAAGAAATTCATCTTTTTAGACTAAGAAACACACGTTCAAATACTCCCTGATTTCTAAACTACTCTCTTATTTCTTGATTTATTGATAGCTCTAATGTACCTTCTGGGTCCTGTGTTTAAAAACCCGAGAGCTCTCCCCTGCCTTCACACCCCCTCCTTCCTCCCCCCTTTCTCCCCCCCTCCCCTCCTCCCCCTTCGTCTCTACTCTCCGTTAATTTTTAATATGACGAATAGAGGGCCAATTCCGGATGTGTAATCTCCATGTTTTAATAATGGGAAGGTTCACAACATGCATTTAATCACACACACAAACATACACACACACACACACACACACACACACACACACACACACACACAGCTGAGTCACCATGAAATAAACTATAATAATCCCCGTTGGATAAGAGGTACGTTTGGCTTTCTTTGGACCAAATGTTCACTAAGCTGCTGACAAACATTGCACTCAATTTTTTGGAAGGCAGGGCGAAGTTATTTCTCAGTGGCTACGTGGAATTGTTTCCTCCACTGCAGCACTGCTTTGCGACTGCAAAGGTGTGATTTTCTTATCTTGCAGGGTGGAGCTTTGGTGATCTCCCCCCATCAAAAGACAGATCGCACTGCAAGGAATGGTGAAATGATCATCTCAGATCAGCGATTGAATAAACCCGTCTACAGCGTAGTTTGGTAAAAAGCGACGTAATCCGCCAGTAAACAGAGTAGTAGAAGAAGAAGAGGTGGCAAACTGGAAACAAAACAAGTCTCTAAAGCCGTTTAGTCATCGACGAGGTGATGAAGACGAGCATTCACACGTTTTGGGAAAATCAGAAAAAAAGACAAAGAAGAAAGAGTTCATCAGTCATGCGAGTCAAATGTTCCTTACGTCACAATTTATTTTCCATATTCCATTTAGCGCATCATTTATTCTTCAACAAAAGGCACAAACACTTTTGATACATCAAAATACGCATCAAAATCTGTATATAAGACTAGAATACAGTATAAGACTGTATATAAGACTAGTCTACAGTAAAAGACTGTATATAAGACTAGTATACAGTAAAAGACTGTATATAAGACTAGTCTACAGTAACAGACTGTATATAAGACTAGTATACAGTAACAGACTGTATATAAGACTAGTATACAGTAACAGACTGTATATAAGAAGTGAAGGTAGTCTTCGTGACGTCACCCGTTGGTTTGTGGACTGATGTTTTGAAGCCTCGAGTTCAGCGATTTGGCCGCCGCCATCTTGACTTTTTGCAACCAACGAATATTTGGACAGTGGAGGAATGACGTAGCCCCGCCCCCGTCTTTATTGGACTCTAACTGGACCACAATGTACTAAATGAACATCATGCTGTATTGAAGAAGACTTGAAACTAGAGATTGAGACCATAAACTCATGTTTACAATGTTTACTGAGGGAATAAATCAAGAGAGAAGTAGAGTCATTTTAGACTAGACTTCTATACAACCAGAGGAGTCGCCCCCTGGTGGACACTAGAGAGAATGCAGCTTTAACACATGAAGCATTGGCTTCACTTTTCAGACCTGGAGGTTGCCACCTGATAAAAATACATGAATGGAAACACGGCTACTTCTCTCTCTCTCTCTCTCTCTCTCTCTCTCTCTCTCTCTCTCTCTCTCTCTCTCTCTCTCTCACCCTCCGTCCCTCCCTGTTTGCTAGTCCTGCATGTGTCCCTCTGCAGACCCCCTGCTACAGCAGATACAGGTTCTCTATCCCTTTGCTCTCAGCTGGACAGAGACACATCAATGCTCCACCGAGCTTGAAGAAGACCCCCTCCTCCCACCCCTGCGTCCCTCACTTTCTCCTCACTCCGCCTCCCCTGATCTCTCTCATTGGTTGTCTCGGTGAGGTGCGGCAGACAAGTGTCCCCTGCTGTGGTTACAACCCTTCCACGGCGGCGTCTCTCTTCCTCTGCGTGGCTCTCTTACTTGCCAACCAAGACATGTGCAAATGGTGGCCCAGAGGAGCGCAGCACTTCTACGATATCAAAGCACAACAAATCATATCTGAGCGCTTCTATCTCGACGTGGACATAGTTTGGCTTTTATTTGCCCAGGTGTTGAGATATCTGAAGTTTAAAGTTCAACGGCAACCTCTCTGTCCCCAGATAATCCAAAAGAACACATATTTTGCAGTCTTCATAGGGACGCTTTGTTCAGTTGACAGTAAAAACTATAATTGAGCGTTTAAGTCCCGCCCCTTTTTTGCTCTGTGCTCCAATAACAAGCTTGGAATCCTACAAAACCTCGGTCAACTCACCCCTCGATACACACAAAGTTACCCGAAGTAAAGTTTATCACGTTTCCTTTCTTTGCTTGGAGCTATATGTTCCCACACACTGCGGCACTCGGCTAAATGGAACCGGCGTCCCCCTGTTTCCCTTTTGTCAGGCTCGTCTTACCTAGCAACAGTAAATGAGGGGGGGGCGGGACTTATTCGTCAAATGTCCATTGCTCACGTTAAACCCTTTGTTGTGAACTGATCCTTTAAACCACGTTGAAAACCGGTTACGTAGTTTGAACATCGTTCCAATGAAAAAGCATAACTTTTCCCTCCCCATCCTACTCTCTCTCTCTCTCTCCACCATTTCCCCCCCTCCCCTCCCCCCTACCGTGTGTTCACGAGCCATATTAGTCAAAGGTAGACGGGCAGCTACAGCTCAGAGGGGGGGGCGAAGGTTCTGAAAGGCGAGCGAGTAGATGAAAAAGGGAAAGCGGACGTCCCATTGTGACAGTTAATATATGTCCCATTATTCATTACATGTTCTCACCCCCCCCCCCCCCTTCATCGCCTCCCCCCTTGACCGCTCAACCTGGGTGGGATTTGAATTAAATGGCGTGTGCGGGTGCGTGAGAGAAAGACAATCAAATATCCGCCCGGTAAAGTCCTTATTAAAGTTTCCGCTTCATTACACAGGAGCATTGTGGGTCGTGCATATCTGCGTTTCCATGTGAAGGAAACGTGGCACGTGTGTCATCACGCAGCAGAAGCTGTGTGCAGAAGCTCAACATGCAGCTCCTCAATGCTGCTTCCTTTTTGGTCCCTCAACAAATTTGTATTTTGCGGAGCTGCAAGTGGGAAACCAAGTGGGAATGTCCCCGCATCGCTCTCATCACAAAAGTTAATAAAATATGCAAATTAAATTTGATTATCATAGCAGTGACAAACAGTGGGTTAAGTCGCATGCAAAACTATAATAATTAGGAGCTATGCTTGATGCATCTACGGCAGAATGAGAACATTTCTGCACCATGAATCCCACCAAAGATCTGAGGCTGAAGAGTCCCAAAAAACGGGTTTTTAGGGCGACTCATTTCACCCGTATTGTTGCATTGTTTCGTTCCCCTTTATGAGATTTATATGGATGTCCAAATCCAAGCTTGTTGCTGGGCAAGGCTTGTGGGAACCACTCGCTGATAAGATCCCTAAAGAGGGTGTGCAGATCGTCTGGGGGGGGGACGAGAGGTAATGGGATCAGGATGGCAAAACACATCTCTGAATCCTGCTTTGAATGCCGCTAAATACTCATTTAGCTGACAAGCCCCTACAACCAGAAACCAGCCAGCGAGGCGGTCATCCAGTCTCTTGGGCACCGATACAGACAAAATACAGAAAAACCTCGTGAAGCAGGTGGTATTTTTTCCGACACAAATGACATCAACGAAGCTATTTAAAGTCTCACGCATACTGACCCAGTTCTGAAACAAAGAGGGCTCACATGTGGCCCCTCTGCTAACCACTCAGACGTGACTCTCGTTTAAACAGAGCTCGAGGCTTCACGCCCGCCGATAAAGCAGCGCAGCCGACGTCCCGATAACTAACAAATGCCATTTGGCGGATGCTTTTATACAAAGTGCCTTAGACTCTCGCAAATGCATCCGCTACACCAGCATGGGTGGTCCCAGAGGGAGTCATCCTCCGGAAAACCCCCGGCAGTGTTAGAGCCACACGGAACACACAGAAGTACAACTTTTAGAAATACATCGATCAAAACTGGGTTTTTATCTTAAATATCTAACGATAAACAATGTTTTTCTGTATGAAATGTTACAACAATAAAACACCTTCATGGGCTTTAATGTTAAGACTGCAAAAAGAAATAACATAACTTAATAATAGCATACTTAAGAAATAACTTGAGTGTAATTAAAAGTGTTCTTTATGCGGCACACTGTTTACACACTTCAGTTTGCTGAAGTGAAGTGTTTTTTATGTATATATATATATATATATATATATATATAAATATAAATATATCATAAGAGCACAGAGCAGTGAACCCAGTGCAGGGCCTGTAAACAGATGAATAAATATGCAAGTCTTAAGTCTTAACCCAACTCTGGTGCGTCGCTTCCTTTCGTTCAGTTTGCTGAACCTTCTATTTATCCGCGTCGTCTCGTGGTGTGAGAGATTGTTTCCTGGTGTGTGTTCCTCTTTGTTATATTTGGCTGGAAATGTGCGAAAGTGAAAGTGTCTCTTTCATATTGTCCTTGGGTGTTGGAATAAATTTTCACGTCAGCTATATATATAAAAAAAAGAGGCAAAAAAAGTTTTAATTTCTACTCCCTATACTTCCAAGTAAAAGAGAAACGGTCGCTTTTTTTTTTGGAAACCTTCACAGTGGCGTTTGAAAAGCTGCCTTTTCATCAGCCTTCCTATAGTCACAACTCAAGATGATATTTCACAATTTGTGAACATTTCCATTTCAAATTCGGCAAAGAGGGTCACACTCAACAATTACCTTGATTTAGATGTTTTGTCAACTGCGTACAGAAGAAAATGTGCTTTTTTTTTTTGTCTCTCAGTGAGTTAAGTTATTAACAATTCACACATTCTGTTCTAAAATAGGTTCAAAATGATCATCGGGCAGTATGTCGTTAAAATATCAAAAGTTAAAATACTCATTATGCAGACGACAGTGTTATATTATTATAGAACATTTGATATATGATTCTGTTTTCACCACTAACATACATGTCAGAGCGTCTTAGTGTTGAACTGCTTTATCTACTACCGGATAGACTAGTAGTGTAGTCCTGCATCGAATCATAAAAAGCTTTTAATAAGCACTTCAAATGTAAAAGGTCACCATTAAGTACGCGCGTCGAATAAATGTGGTGAACATGAAAATTACCATATTTACCTCTGAAATGTAGAGAAGTGCAGCACAGTGCGGTACCACTCAAGTAAAGCACTTCAGAAATGGTGCTGAAGTGCAGATTGATTGATTCGCCATCGTCGGTTTCTCTCGCCCCAGACATCGAGAACCACGATCCGTTTGAATTTGTGGTCCGCAAATAACACAGATATACATATCTCACAAAACAGGAAACGTCGTTTGGGGAAGAACACCGAAACCTAACCGCGTTTCACGTAAACAACTGCGTCGCATCCCGCAGGCGTTAAGTGATCCTCACTCCCACTCTCGAGCTAAAGGGGCCTCGAGCGACGGATGACGTCCACCCCTTCATTAGAACCGCAACCTGTGCATTTAAAGCTGCCCACGCGCTACATTCCGGGCTCTCGGGTCGTGCACAACGAGTGTCGTTAATAGCGCGGTGACCCGAGCGCACTCCCATCGGCGTACGTAGTTTTTGAATATCTGTCTGGAATTGGAACTGACACGATATGATGTTCTGGATGATGACGTCTGTTTTCATTTTGTCCGTGAAGAGCTTCAGCAAGACCTTTCTGTTCTGAGGATGAACTGTCGGCAAAAGGTTCTGATTATTTAGATCCTGAAAAACCTTTTTGGAGACGTACGGTTTCGGCAGAACTAGAACTGCAGATTGCGCCCCTCTTCTTTCTAGAACCTTTGATCATCCTCTTATCAATAGAAACGCTTTGTCAATTGTGTCAAGAACATCTGGGAACATTACACAGTTTGACAGATGACGAATCGACGTTGAGCTCGATAAGATCCTGATATGATTCCACAAGAGAGAGGGAGATGTGTGTGGGTTTGAGGCAAGCAGTGTGATTCCTTTCCTTAGGCCAGTTGGAGAGAGGGGGGGGACATGGAGACAGATGTGGACATAGAAAGTGATCGGGGAAGACAGTGACGGAAAGAGGGAGAGCGAGAGAGAGAGAGAGAGAGAGAGAGAGAGAGAGAGACAAACAAATGAGAGCTTTCCATTCTCTGTGTAGTTATCTTTAAATCTTTCATCTCTCTCCTGCGCCGCGCTGGTAAATTATTCAGAGCTGCTGATTTATCACTTCCAACAACAACAACACAGATATAATAGTTGCGCGTCTTAATGGGAGGCCCCCACTGTACGGGAGCTTCCCCAGCAGCAGAGAGAGAGACTCTTCAAGCAGCAAAATGCTCTTAATGCAGTTTAGCAGAGGAAGTTGTTGACCCGATACGGACGAAACAAAGGTCAAACTTCGACAAAATGTCTGCTTAAAATCTTGAAATTCCACATATATCGAACACATCGACGTTTGCACAGGGATAAAACGAATAAATGTGCACCGACGCCCTTCGTATGTATTCATCGGCAGGAGTTCAACAGTCGGCTCGAGTGTCGGGTTACCCAGCTAAAGACCCGACTGCGAATCTAACAGGGCTGCCACTTAAGACGGCCAACCTTGGTCACCGGGCTTTTGAATGCCAGCATTAGTGGTCTGCCCCCGGATGCTCCCGAAAAGAGTTCTGCTACTAAAATCAAAGCCGGTTTTAATAGATCTATTTTGCCCGCCGATGCTTCCATACGAGGGCCTAATGGCCTCGCTACAGAAAGCTACAATTTCAGCCGGTAACAGAACACGTGTGGGTTGTATCGCGTTGCAGCTGGATGTGACCTCCAGAAAGTGACGGCTGAATAACTCCAGCTTTAACAATGGAAGACGGGCTCTGGGATGTTTTTCACAGATAGCGAAGAATCACACGTGTCAGCTTGACTTTCAAGAAAGCCTGTGACCACCATGATCAAGCGGGAGTTTACCTGCATGAATATGGTGGAACTTACACACCTGGCAACACGGTCAGAGTGAGAGCTGAAACAAACAATACAACGTGGCCGGTGCTCCGACGCTTCAAACTCTATAAATACGCTCGTTGCATGCATGGTGTCTTTTCAAAATAAACTCCCGTCTTCACAGGAAGTTAGGTTGTTTAGGACAAGAGTGCGGTTGGGCGTTAACGGCGAGGAGCGCTGACCGAGCGGCGTTATCGGACGCGTTGGGAGTGAGAATGATTCGGCCATCTTCTTTTCCAAAATATTCACGCAAAGTACAGAAAAGCCCAGTTGAACTTTTCTCAGATGGGTAAAGCTGACATTCTTGTTGTGGGGAGGGATCTATTTCATTTCTGAGAGTGACTACATCTCCTAGCAGACCCTCAGGTTGGGCAGAAAGCAGAGGCCCCGCCCCCAAAAAAAATAACTAAAAACATAGACCGTATGAAGTACGGAAGTAGTGTGTGTGACGTCACCCGTAGGGTTCTGAAGAGCCGTTGCGATGCTCAAAGTGTCAGAAGTCTTGGCAGTGAAGACACAGTCCAACTCCACCACTAATCCAAAAAATGTGGCCACGCCCCTAACTATGCATATATGTAAGTATTAAGTTAATTTAAACAATTCTCTCTGTCCAGTTGTCATAGACATGACTATTAGCCATTGAGACCGAAACTGCTTTTTTTGAACCAGGCTGTTTATTTCTGCTGTAAAGCATTTCAACATGGCCGTCTACGGGGATAACGGCCTCGAGTGGCCATTTAAGGAACTGCAGTCTTTGGCCCCTCTACGTGGGCTCTACTCTACTCTGTAAAAAACGTTTTGGTCCCTGTGCGGTCCCATCTGTGCGACTTTAGTTTGGTCAGGTGGGTGGACAGTATACTGTGCGGGGGTTGCCATTTTGACAAGAGGATTATCTATGAACTGGAGCCAACTTTTAAGCCTCTTTTTTTGCCTATCTGTGTTGTGTCCTAAAGAGATAATCACTTAATTAAATATTGATGATATTTCAAAAGCGGAAGCTGGGCAATCGGACTTCTGGAAGGGCAGAGCGATTAGACCGGTGTTTACTGAGTCATGGCTGCTGCTTCTAAGAGGAGATAGAGAGAGTTGAGCTGGATGGACAGAGAGAGGAGCACAGCAAGAAACGATGGAATTAAAAAGAAAGAGGAAGAGGAAGAGGAGGAGGAGAATAGAAGAGCCAATCCTGTCAAAAGCACTCGAGCAACTAGTTAAAGAAAAGGAAAAACTACGGTGAAATATATTCTAAAGCCGCTGGCAGGATTATTGAGTGCTCTTAAAACCAAATGATTAATTCACAACTGTGTAGATATGAGTTGTGCTTTGTATCATATCCTATCATACATTTTTCATAAAGCAGCAATAGGACGATGGGACGATTGCCCCCACCCCCCCAACCTCCATCTCCACACCCGTGGACACATGGGAGCCCTTTGGTCCATTAAAGTGTGTGTGTGTGTGTGTGTGTGTGTGTGTGTGTGTGTGTGTATATTGGAAACGGATATTTGCTTTTAGGAAGGAAATCCAAGGAGAAAGGGAGGTGCATGGTGCAGAATAAGTAAAGAAATAAAATCACACACACACACACACACACACAGAGCAAAAAGTGACTTGCAGTACACAAACACAAACACACACACACACACACACACACACAGAATAAGTCCATTTCCATCTGGTGATGTTTACTTTCGGAAGTGAGAGCGTCTGCTCCCGCAAGAGCGGAGGCAGAAGGAGGGAGGAATAAACGACAGAGGGATCGTGATAACACAGGGATGGAGCCGCAGACTGATGGAAAAGTGAATATTCCTTTGGTGGAAATCTTCAGATTACACGGCCGGTTAGATTTCATCGCCCCCATAGGTATTTTGCGCAGTGAGTCTTGTCTGTGTGTCTCCTTATCTCTGTGTGCATGTACTCAAAGTGATCTCAGTACAAGACAGCAGCTACTAGAGATAGAGACAGAGATACAAGAAAAGGCTTTGTAAAAAAGATACATTGCATGTTGGTTAAAGCAGATGACTTTTGGATCTCCAGGTAGGAACATCGAACTACAACATGTATGTGTGTGTCTGCACACCGGGAGACGAATGCACTGGTGTTTGTTTTGCAGGAGGTTCACAGAAGTGCGGCACCGGAAAAACGATCGATTAGTGAACAAAAAGGCCGATTAAAGGAGTATTTCAGCCCCAGAGTGACCGTTTCTTTATCAATGATGCGCCCCGTGTTACCTTGACTGTTTCAAAATAACTTTGTGGTGAATAAAGAATCAAAAAGCACTGGAGAAAAGTCTTGACTTGATGAATTGAAGTGGCCAAAAAAGGTCTGTTTACAAACTCTCACACAACTTTGTGCAGTATTTAATCCGAGTCTCATTCGTCCAGCTAAATGCTCACTACTTCCCAAACACATGCATCTTCACTGAAACTATTCCAAACATCTGGATTTTACCGCACAAGTAGTATTAGAGTTTGTTTTGACATAGTTTTGCTGTTCTTAATCGCAGCCCCCTTTCACTTCACTTCATCAAGACTTGCCTCTGTGTTCTTCATTCACCATGGAGGAAGAGGGAGAAAAACTCAGTTTTCTTTGAGGTAACGCGAGGTGATATTATTATTTTGAGTGTGAAGAACCATCAAATACCAACTCTTTTTTTTCAAAATAAACTTCCTTCTTGACAGGAAGTTAGGTTTAGACAATAAAACCACTTAGTTAAGTTTAGGAAAAGAGCATAGTGACGTTAATTTAACTAACGAGTCACGCGACTAGGGAGTGACAAACGACTCACGCGACTAGCAAGTGACAAACGAGTTATGTGACTAGCGAGGGACAAACGAGTCACGCGACTAGCGAGGGACAAATGAGTTATGTGACTAGTGAGTGACAAACAAGTCACGCGACTAGCGAGTGACAAACGAGTCACGCGACTAGCGAGGGACAAACGAGTCACGCGACTAGCGAGTGACAAACGAGTCATGTGACTAGCAAGGGACAAACGATTCACGTGACTAGCGAGTGACAAACGAGTCACGCGACTAGCGAGTGACAAACGAGTCACGTGACTAGCGAGGGACAAACGAGTCACGCGACTAGCGAGTGACAAACGAGTCATGTGACTAGCGAGGGACAAACGAGTCACGTGACTAGCGAGTGACAAACGAGTCACGCGACTAGCAAGTCACAAACGAGTCATGTGACTAGCGAGGGACAAACGAGTCACGTGACTAGCGAGGGGCAAATGAGTCACGCGACTAGCAATGGACAAACGAGTCACGCGACTAGCGAGGGACAAACGAGTCATGTGACTAGCGAGTGACAAACGAGTCACACGACTAGCAAGGGACAAACGAGTCACGTGACTAGCGAGTGACAAACGAGTCATGTGACTAGCGAGTGACAAACGAGTCAGGTGACTAGCGAGGGACAAACGAGTCACATGACTAGTGAGTGACAAACGAGTCACGTGACTAGCGAGGGACAAACGAGTCACGTGACTAGCGAGGGACAAACGAGTCACGTGACTAGCGAGTGACAAACGAGTCAGGTGACTAGCGAGTGACAAACGAGTCATGTGACTAGCAAGTGACAAACGAGTCAGGTGACTAGCGAGTGACAAACGACTCACGCAACGAGTCACGCGACTAGCGAGGGACAAACGAGTCACATTTTACAAATCACTGACCATCCATTAAAGCCGATAACGATTCCCAGCCGGTTCATTTTGTGCGCACAATAAATCAAAGACATTCTCTTTAACCATGTAATTATCAGAACTCTTGTAAAACGTGTTTACTTGAGCCAGTCGACACATACTCGGTTCAGGATGGTACCGACTCCGCCTCATTTTCTGCCAGGAAAAAACACCGTACCAGGGAGATATGCTGCCTGGTCAAGTACAACTAAACAGAACACTGATAAGCCTGACATATTTAATATTTTTCCACACTGTTCCAATGGACACTGCACAAGTAGTATTAGAGTTTGTTTTGACATAGTTTTGCTGTTCTTAATCGCAGCCCCCTTTCACTTCACTTCATCAAGACTTGCCTCTGTGTTCTTCATTCACCATGGAGGAAGAGGGAGAAAAACTCAGTTTTCTTTGAGGTAACGCGAGGTGATATTATTATTTTGAGTGTGAAGAACCATCAAATACCAACTCTTTTTTTTCAAAATAAACTTCCTTCTTGACAGGAAGTTAGGTTTAGACAATAAAACCACTTAGTTAAGTTTAGGAAAAGAGCATAGTGACGTTAATTTAACTAACGAGTCACGCGACTAGGGAGTGACAAACGACTCACGCGACTAGCAAGTGACAAACGAGTTATGTGACTAGCGAGGGACAAACGAGTAACGCAACTAGCGAGTGACAAACGAGTCATGTGACTAGCGAGTGACAAACGAGTCACGTGACTAGCGAGGGACAAACGAGTAACGCGACTAGCGAGTGACAAACGAGTCATGTGACTAGCGAGGGACAGACGAGTCATGTGACTAACGAGTGACAAACGAGTCACGCGACTAGCGAGTCACAAACGAGTCATGTGACTAGCGAGGGACAAACGAGTCACGTGACTAGCAAGGGGCAAATGAGTCACGCGACTAGCGAGGGACAAACGAGTCACGCGACTAGCGAGGGACAAACGAGTCATGTGACTAGCGAGTGACAAACGAGTCACACGACTAGCGAGGGACAAACGAGTCATGTGACTAGCGAGTGACAAACGAGTCAGGTGACTAGCGAGTGACAAACGAGTCATGTGACTAGCGAGGGACAAACGAGTCACGTGACTAGCGAGGGACAAACGAGTCACGTGACTAGCGAGTGACAAACGAGTCATGTGACTAGCGAGTGACAAACGAGTCACACGACTAGCGAGGGACAAACGAGTCATGTGACTAGCGAGTGACAAACGAGTCAGGTGACTAGCGAGTGACAAACGAGTCATGTGACTAGCGAGTGACAAACGAGTCACACGACTAGCGAGGGACAAACGAGTCACGTGACTAGCGAGGGACAAACAAGTCACGCGACTAGCGAGGTACAAACGAGTCATGTGACTAGCGAGTGACAAACGAGTCATGTGACTAGTGAGTGACAAACGACTCACGCAACAACGAGTCACGCGACTAGCGAGGGACAAACGAGTCACATTTTACAAATCACTGACCATCCATTAAAGCCGATAACGATTCCCAGCCGGTTCATTTTGTGCGCACAATAAATCAAAGACATTCTCTTTAACCATGTAATTATCAGAACTCTTGTAAAACGTGTTTACTTGAGCCAGTCGACACATACTCGGTTCAGGATGGTACCGACTCCGCCTCATTTTTCTGCCAGGAAAAAACACCGTACCAGGGAGATATGCTGCCTGGTCAAGTACAACTAAACAGAACACTGATAAGCCTGACATATTTAATATTTTTCCACACTATTCCAATGGAGCTTTTGACAAAGTAAAGGGTCAGGTTTTATCAGCTCTCTGCTGAATCCCCTACACATCCAGTGCATTGGCCAAAAACGAGGGATTGAAAAGAAAAGGCTGCACCGTTGGTTCTGTTTCTCTGAGCCTGAGGCCACTCTTTACCCCGAGGAGCCCGCTGTGCCCCCCCACATCACCGGTGATCCATTTCCTTCAGGTGCCAGGTAAGGACCTCGCATCCCTGCATTTACATCTCAGGTTTTGCAGCCGGATTTAACGGCTGAGCTTCCGGTTGTCCAGAGCCGTCATTTCCAGCAGCCGCTGTAATAAAGACGTTCGGGGGAGACTACGACCCAGCGCTGACGAAGCTAAAAAAAAAAAGAACAGCATTTTAGAATAGGAAGCGGACGCTACAATAAGTCAGCGGTTTTTTTTTTATCTCACAGTCGTAACAAACAGCTCTGACAGAAAATAGTGCAACTACAGGGACGCGATAAGAAGGAGGATTAAGATCACAGAGGCCAACGAGACGGTGTTATGAGCAATAAACGGGGATAAAAGGTTGTTCCCTTTAAAGATAAGAGAAGCTATTTGCGGAATCACATAACAGGTGATGGCATTTAACCAACGCACAAAAAAAACCTGCTGTGCTTTTTACAAGCTGGACGCTAATGACGAAGCCTGATTTAGATGTAAAACACACACACACACACACACACACACACACACACACACACAGCCCTAGCCCACAACACAGCGCTAAGAGCGAAACACCGGATAAAAAAAAAAAAAAAAAAGCATGCTTTTATGAAGATAAGGGAAGTCGCTGAGAGCGAAGCCAGATAAAAGGCTACGGAGGATAACGGCTGGCGTAATATGTGTGACTGTTTCTTAATGGAAGTGATGAGTCATCGGCGCTGGGGAGCGATGGATTACATGTAACAGGATTATGTGACAAAAAACACACACACACTCTGTAACAGTTACTGAAATAAGCACATCAATGAGATTTATAATTATTTGTTGTGACCTTTGTTTGATACTATTAAGTAGAAATAATTACTCACCGGGGTTATACGTGACGGGATTTTTGAAAATACTCGCTGACAGTATAGCTGTAGAGACTCGGGATGACTGACGTGGTTTGATGAGCTACACACACACACACACACACACACACACACACACACACACACACACACACACGTGTTACCAAGCTGGCTGCAGCGGTGCTTAATTACAGTAGCTAATGTATATTAAATAGTAGTTTAAGTGCTAATCACTGAGATAATTCAGGAAGTACACCCACAGGGTTCATTAATCTTTCATTTGAACTTTTTTTTGGTTTTTTTTTTTTTTTTTGGTTGCAGTTTTTGTACTTAAAAAGAAAATCTCTTGAAGTAGATCAGTGCATCGCTTCTGTTAAGAAAACCCTTAAATTAAAAATGTATTAGTATTAACTTTTGATCATTCCACACCCCAGTACGAGCCTTTAAACACCGGGGGCAGTGTGGGGCCTTTTTTTGTGTGCGATTAATTAGACCATCATTATCATTGTTTCAACGACCTAAACATTTTTTTTGGGGGGGGGGGGTGAGGTTGATTTTTCTGAGCTTTCGTACGAGTGAAGGCATCAACCAATCACGTTGTGCGGGACGGACATATTCAATAAATAAACATATTAGTACAACAACACGGAGGCTGCGTACTCCAAACCAAGATGGTAAACTGTTTTACTTTCACAATAAAAGCACAGACCAGATCTAATCCTTCTGTTCTTACCTTTCACAATAAAAGCACAGCGCAGACCAGATCTAATCCTTCTGTTCTTACCTTTCACAATAAAAGCACAGCACAGACCAGATCTAATCCTTCTGTTCTTACCTTTCACAATAAAAGCGCAGCGCAGACCAGATCTAATCCTTCTGTTCTTACCTTTCACAATAAAAGCGCAGACCAGATCAGATCCAATCCTTCTGTTCTTACCTTTCACAATAAAAGCACAGACCAGATCAGATCCACTCCTTCTGTTCTTACCTTTCACAATAAAAGCGCAGACCAGATCCACTCCTTCTGTTCTTCCCTTTCACAATAAAAGCGCAGACCAGATCCACTCCTTCTGTTCTTACCTTTCACAATAAAAGCGCAGACCAGATCCACTCCTTCTGTTCTTACCTTTCACAATAAAAGCTCTGGACATATACTCAGCGTAACTGTTTACTTGCGGGAACTCAAAATTCACTCCGATCGATTTGCTTAAAGGAGAATAAATAAAGCATCTAAAGCTTTTGTTTATACTCAAGGTTGGCACCGCAGCAGACGACGCACACGCTCAGAGTACGGAGGCGTTGGTGCTCTCTGCGCCGCGGTATTCTCCGAAGCGCCGGAGGGAGTACAGCCATAAAGAAGTGTAACTCACAGACTGCAGGTGTAACCGCCAAAACGCCATAAACTAACCTCCACAATGCCGAGGAGGGATTGTATTTATCTGTGAACTCATATTTCATATTCATGGACTACTTTATACTGCCTTTATACAAGCCCTGTATAGAAAGGAGTCAAGTATTACATGCTTTAGAAGGAAACTAAGGTTAAATATCCTGTAAATTACTTGATTTTACTGCCAAATATTTACTCAAATGAAGATTTTTAAGACCTTGTCCTTCTTTATGTAATCCCTAGATATGTAAATTAATGGCATTGTGTTTAGTTTGACGTTCTCCTTCCGTACCATCACACTGTTCTTTTTCTTTTTTTACAACACGTCAGACCAATCTGCGCGTTTTGGAATCTGGAGTCCCACACGAGCTCGGTGGCCCGAGACCGGAGCCTCGAACAGCATCATCGACATTATTCTGCGATGCACTTCCACGCTGCGGAGAAGCCATAAAAAATAATCTTGAAAAAGCTGTTGACAGCCTCGAAGATAGCGATAGTTATCATGCAAGTGGTCCATGAAAGAAGCAATCCAACGGACTGCATTTATCTGGCAGCAAAAACAAATGGAAAGACAAAACAATAGCGCGAGGACGACCGGGACAATACCATCTATGCCTCACAAAAAAAAAATACAAAAAAAAAAAGAGAGAGAGAATGATAATATTGGTACTGCAGTATTGGACTTCACTTAATCCCCATCATGTGTTAATGTCACTGTGATGGTGTTGTGCACTGCAATTACCACCCACTCATACATCGCACAGACAGACAGGGACAAGAGCAGATGCTGCCGCTATGAAGACGGATCGCTGAGGGCTCAACGTGTCCTCGGTGAGCTGTGATGCCGGGCGGTACAGAGACCCACAGTGTGTGTGTGTGTGTGTGTGTGTGTGTGTGTGTGTGTGTGTGTGTGTGTGTGTGTGTGTGTCTTCTTCTCTTTTGTGGATTGTTGTTGTTTTTTTGTGATTGTGTGTTCATGTCTCACTGCAGCCCTCTTGAAAGTGTGCTGGTGGTCTCGCTTGCCTGCACAACTATGTGTCCTTGTATTCATTTTCACTCAATGTTCATGCACTTGAATCTGTGTGTGTGTGTGTGTGTGTGTGTGTGTGTGTGTGTGTGTGGGTGCACGCCGTCCTATTGATCAGCCAGACTGCACCCGAGGCTCCGGATGGATGCCCCCCCCCCCCCCCCCCCCCCCCACCCCCATTAGGCGATCTGTCTCCCAGGAAAGAACCCCTCAGCCTGGGGAGAATATGATGCTCTGGCCCTGAGGTGCTGAAGGCCTGGAGGTCTGGATTTTGCTCCACATCCAGAGAGAGGATTTTAGAAAAACCCTTTAGCTGACAGTCATACCAAGTGAATTACACAAAAAAAAAAAAAAACACCTGGATAAGGAGAACAGTCTGGTAGAAAACGCCTGCAGGTATTGCAACTGAATTGAGGCATTAATTTGAACTCCGGTCTTTGGCGTCAGAGATGAACGTGTTACACCCCCCCCTCCACCACCGCCGAGGATGAAACACATCGTCCGTGTTTTCGCCATATATGAACCGTGTCATTCGGTGCCTGCAGCACAGATTGGATACGCTGCGCACACACAGAAGAGGAAGTCAGAGTACAGTAGCAGGGAGTGTGCTAATGCGAGGAGCAGACGTGATACAACCGCTGGAAATCTTCACGCGACGACTTAAGAGTCAAATAGATCATAAAGCAGGGGGATGCTTTAGGGGCGGGGCTACACGGTGATTGACAGGTCGCTACCACGGCGTTGTCTGGTCTGAAAACTTGCTTTTCACGTTGGTGAAAGATGAAAACGATCTTATTCAGAGTTCGTTCGTACTTCGCCCTCTGGCCGAAAGCCGACGTGACGACGGCCAGAAACCAAAGATGGAGACGGACAAAATGCCGAAACTAAAGGCTTCAAAACGGCGGTCCGCAAACCAAAAAGGGAGACAGTATATTCAGTCTCTGGTTCAGGTAGGGCCTGGTGTCACCTAACCCCGGGCTGAGTGATGGATCTGGAATCTGGAACTTTTTTTTCCCCCGACTCTTTCCATTTCACGCTCTTTTGCGCTTTTCCAGACTCGTTTCTTGCCTCCATCTTTCCTCCGTCTTTTCTCTCATTCACGCTGCCGTCATCTCCCTCCTTAACCCCCCCCCCCCGTTCTCACCCCTTTGCTGAACCAATCTTCATGTCATGGTGTTATCTTCACACTTTTAGGTATTTCTGCTACTTTGTATTAATTTACTGTACCTCTTTTGCAAAATACCAATTATAGGAATGAAGCTTTTTTTTCTTCGTCTTCAAATCGCCCTCTTCTGATTTCATCACCCCTCGTCTTGTACTTTCCCAGGAAATAGAGCAGGTAGCTGAGAGAAATGTCACAGACAGGGTGTGATGCACAGAGTCTGAAAATCGAGGCTGTTCTTCCATTTACTTCCTCTCACATTTCAGCCAGGACTGAAGGTACGAATGAGTCGTTTTTTTATATTCTCAAAAATGCATATGAAAACAGGAATTAATAAAATAAATACTTGCCGTGCGATGCGTAAACAAACCTGTTAGACAGAATGTTCTACGTAGTTGACCTTTCTCATCTAAACGGTTTCTCATTAAGCTGTTTTATTGCTAGTAAAGGCGCGGAGCGGGAAATGTTTCACACATTCTAAGCCATAAAAGAAGGTTAAATTGCAAAAAAAAAAAAAAAAAAAAAAAAAAGCAATGGAGTATTGGGTCTCCGACATGCAACATTATTTTAGGCAGCGGAGCCGGGGGAATATCGGCGGCAGTTTTCAAGATCGTTCTCCTTTCATAACGTGTCACAGCTATAAAAAAATAAATAAAAAAAGACGACATTTGGACGCTGCAGAAACAGGTGATTCTGGGTCGACTAAGAAGGAAACATCCCCGCTGTGCTGAAATGACCCAAATTGTATGAAAATGTACAGAAGTGAACTGATTTGAAATTGTGCCCACATGCAGAGAAAAACACAGCTCTATTTCCCGCCGTAATGGAAGTCAACAGTTCCCCTTAGCTATGTGCAACCACGTTCCCTTTTCCTTGCACTCTACCAATTATTAATGTCTCTCTACCGACGTGGAGAGAGAGAGAGAGAGAGAGAGAGAGACACAGAGAGAGAGAGAGAGAGAGAGAGATGTGGGCGCCTCCTTCAAACCCATGTGGTTCTGAGGACACAAAAGATTTATGAATCATACATACTGCACGTTAAGGGTCAAATGCATGTCAATGTGTGAGTGTGTGTGTGTGTGTGTGTGAAAGTGTCTGGGGTAGGAGAGGACGCGGACGGTAAACAGACACGTGGAGGTGATGACAGAAGAGCTGACCTTCGTGGAGATAGAGGGTGAGAGGGAGGAAACGCGATGATTACAATATGTACGGCATCAGGGAGGAAAGGGAAAACGCTACATGTGGGAAGTGAAATGCCACGCGGCTCGCTCGACCCTCGTCCATCAACGGCGATACGATTTGGTTTTATGGGTCAAGACCTCGCTATCGGCAGGAGAATTTCTTTGGTTGAAAGCTCCGTCCACAGTGAGTCACTGAGAAAAACAAGAAGCTCTAAAGATTTCATGTCTCCAAAACGTATGTCTTAGAACCTCGCGTCATACAAAAACTGATCTGCTGTCAAAATCGAAATATTTCTTTGTGCAATTTACGTGAAATTAAACAATATTGCATTGGGTTCATTGCTAGCTTCTTGTGACCAAACCATTCAGTCAACTATCGGGACTCGATACCTTTAAGGCAGTGGTTCTCAACCGGTCTGGCTGCTGGACCCACCATCACCCCTTAATGACAAGCCGCGACCCGAATTTCTCAATCCGTCTCTCATTAGTCGGTGTCTTAATTGCGTTTCGCTCAATTAGCATGAAGACAAACTGTGTGGGTGTTCTTCTGCACTGTGAAATGGCGGGGTGTCTATTAGCATTACAAGGCATTAACGCCAAATACTGTTTAAGGAGTGTGAATAACTCCGCTGCATAAAAAAAAAAAATCCCCTTCAAAATAAAAGCACAAGATATTTTTTCTTTTCAGGCAAAGGCCCGCGACCCACTGAAAACCGGTCCTCGACCCACTTTCGGGTCGTGACCCACCAGTTGAGAATCACTGCTTTAAAGTACCCACCTCAAAAACCCAGTACCGTGTGGCATCCAAACTTCAGTGAAACGATATCTGCATTCGATCGTTTTTGTGCCCAGGTTATAGTTTCGCTCGCAGCCAATCAATGCAAGTTTTCTTCTATTTAATGTAACATGTGATTGGCTCCACCGACTACGACCCACACCAGCCGGGATTTCCTGCCTGCACAAGGCTCTAAACAGGGAGATGCCTGAGCCGGCGGCTAACAGCGCGAACAGGGCTAACAACAGCAACAGAGCCGACAGAGCTAACAGTTTCAACAGTGAACCGAAGGGGGGGGGATTAGCGATTAGCGAGCCAGTTTGACACACACGTGTGTGTGTGTCAAACTGGCTCGCTAATCGCCACTGCACAGCTTCCATTGAAGATGAGGATCAAATGAAGTTCATGCATCAGACAAGAACAACAACAGTCTCCTGTTCACGAATAAAAGTCCTCTGTTCCTTTGCAGAAAGAATAAAGCGCTGTTGTAATTTTACGTGTTTTAAAAATATGCTTTTTGTGCAGCTAGGATATTAACACAGGACCAGTTTTGTAATCACACTAATATATTTTGTCTACATTATTAATGATCTGCTTCATCTCTAAATTTGTTTTAAACTAAAAAGTGTTTTTACACCTTGACCTGACGAACCCCACAGTTCTAATAAATAATCAATTATTAGGAGCACAAGATGTTTTTACCTTTGCAATATTATTTTTTTTTTTATTATTATTATTAAAAAAAACCATCATATTTCTTCAATTATTTCCCACTATTGATCACTTCTACTAAAACCGGAAGAGTCCGACGCATTAAGGGAGCAGAGTCACGGGAAGAAGAGTGGAGATTCCTCTTCTCGTATAAAGTTCCTGGTCTCATAAAACCGGTCTGCTTGAGGGCACTAAACCTGCCTGAGTCTGGCTGAGGTGTTTGTAAAAAAAGAAAAGAAAAAAAAAAAAAATGCAATTTGTCTTCGCAATACCCTGCTTGACACGACCCGCGTCTGAGTCAATTTTACCTCACGCCGACCAATTTTGCGCCACGTCTGCCCCACGCGCCTCTCCATCTGTCCGCCTGTCACGGCGCATCTCATTCCCTTCTCTCGAAGCGGCCGCAGACCCTCCGAGCCGAGGTATCCTTCCTCCGCCCTGTGCCTTTCTGACGACTGACAAATAGTCCCGACCGAGTGTCGCAAAAGCCTGTTAAAACGTCTCCTTCTTGGGCCTCTTCGTCTCGATTGCCCTGCATGCACACACGCGTAATACTGAACAGCTCAAACTTTTTCTCTTCCTTCACTCTGGAATAAACCGCCTCTCTGTTCTTTTATTTACTGCATCCTCTCCCTTATACATCATACTCCTTTTTGCATGTTGTCCATTATTGACAGGACAGTGTTCACGGCCCGTCAGAGACACTCAGGTGCAACAGGAGAGGCTATGGACCTAATGGCATCGGTACGAGGAGAAGAAGAAGGTCAAAAAACAACACACACACACACACACACAGTCGACCCAGAACTATTTTCAAAGAAGAATGGAACATTCTGCGAGAGAAATGTAGCAAGAAGGAGAAGGGATTGAAGGAAGGAATAAGGAAAGAAGAAGGGAAGGAAGGAAGGAAAAGGTAACAACACCAAATAAAGACAACGTCAGAAGAAGAGAGACAGAAGTCGGGGAGGAGCGCAGGAGAGGACAGGAGAGTGAGAAGGTATTCCCGACGGTGCTAACATGTTGAGGCCTATAGCTGGAGCACACACACACACACACACACACACACACACACACACACACACACTCACACATACACACAAAGACACACAAAGCTGTTCTTCCTAACGAGTGAAAACCCTCTGAGCAGAAAAACTGTGATGTCTCTGGTGGCAGGCTGCAAAAAGCTTTCTCCTCGCCTCCCTCTCCTTTGCTGCCTCCCTAACTCCTTCACCCCCTCCCTCTCCTTTGCGGCCTCCCTAACTCCTTCACCCCTCCCTCTCTGCTGCAGCACACCACATGAGCTCACTTTCCTTCCTTCCATCCATCCAGAACCCTGTGCACATCTCCATTTTGTGCTCTAATCAGCATCTCCAGCCCTCCTCCTTCCATCTAAATGTCCCGTTAGCGTTGTCAAAATAACTGGAACGCACGCCCTATTTCAGTGCTGTTGGGCGAGATTGAATTCAGTGTTGGATTTAATAAACCCGCCGAGTGTGTTCTGCAAGCTACAATTTTATTTGAGCATCACTCTTGAGGGAACTGAATTTGAAGAGGGGAGTAGTGAGAAGAAAACGAGGGAGGAGGAGGAGGAGGAGGAGGAGAGGACAGAGAAGAGGGAGTAAGAGGAGAAAAAGAAGATTTGGAATAGACAGAGCTGAGTATGAAGATGTGTCCCAGCTTTTACAGAGAGTGTGTAGCGCGTGGAAAAGTGACTAAATAAAGAACACTCAAAGAAAGTTATATTAAATCAACATTTCCTACAAAACTCCAGCAGTACGTGTCAAGTTCCACCCATCCAGTATTTTCAAAATAAACTTCCATCTTTACATGAAACTCAGTTAGGGTTAGTTAGTAAGGGTTAGGAAAAGATTGTAGTTGGGTTAAAAAAAATACACATAAGTGCTGTAACTTATGGAAGCCCGTTTCCGCCATCAAAAAATAATTAAAAAGTCACTTAAAAAAAAAAAAAAAAAAGCTTTTTTAAATCCAGTTTTTTAATCCAGTTTTTTATTTGTTATTTTTTTGGAGGAAAAAAGTACCCGCCATTTTTTTGGGGGTACTTTTTTCCGCCAAAAAATAAAAATAACAAAAAATTAACAAAACATAAAAATTACAAATTATTTATTTTATTTTTGTTTTAGTTTTTTTTGGCAGAAACGGGCTTCCATAGTAACTAACTACAAAAGATACGTGACAAAAACATCTAAGTTTACTTCTCATTTCACACGGGGAACAAACAGCCGTCTCCTGGCTGAAACATCTCTGTTGGCGGTTAAATATACTTTATTTTAGCTGGCTAGTGCGGGACACTATTATCCCACAATGCAATGCACAAAAGCCTTGAAGGAGCTACACACAGCTGCAAAGAAAACCATAAAGAAATGTTGGTTGAGGCAGCTTGACAAAGATCTTGGAAAAAGTAATAAATAAGAGTCTGCAGTTAGGATATAGTATGAAAGTGTGTACTTCTACACCCCTGACAGAGTGAAAGATGACTCAAAGCTGGTGATATCTTGATGGTTCCGTGTTCCTTGAACTGGATCTCAGTCCACCTGAACCGGTGCATATGAGGAGCCAAATGATTTTTAGAGAAAAGAAGATGGAAACACTGGCATAAACTCCCCTTTGGAGAAAAAAAAAAAATGACTACATGCTGACAAATCCCGTAACAATAGCGCTGTATGTTTTCCAATTTTCTGTCTTGAGTTCTGGTTTTACACCGACACCATCCATCGCAAACGATCCCTTAAGCTTTAAGCCCGTCCCGCCGCCAGGAGAGGAGAAAAATACGTCGCTCTCTGCCGTCATCGCCGATGTTGTCTCTGCAACTCTTTCTTATACATCACCCACGAGAACGACACCCGCTCTCTTCATCCGCCAGCCCATCCCTTCCCCTCCTCCTTCTGCCTCCTCATCCTCATCCACACCTCCCTTTGTCCTCAGCGGCACCTGAAAAAAAAGAACGAAAATTGCGCCGACTGTCAAGTCCCCTGACAAAGTGAGAAAGGAAATAGTGAGCGCTTTGGAATAAAAGCATGCTAATGCCATTAAAATGCCTGCTTCATATGAACGTCTATCTAATAACATATTATGATGCCCCCCCCCCGCCTCACTTTTTGAGTCTTTGCTGGCGGATGGTGACACACTCCTGAACTGGAGAAAACGAGGTGCACAGAAAGGTAACGCAAGACTGCAGAAAATCACCCAAAAAAAGTGTTCATTCTGACTCAAATTCAAAGTTGTCCACAGTTTCGATTTTTTTAAGGTGGCATGAATTTATTTTTAGGGAAGCATATATGCTTCTAAAATGTAGAATCCCGTCTCAGAGTTCCTGTCCCTGCCCGGACCTCGACCCGCCCAAGGCTTCTCGGTCTGCAGAATTACCCACAATGCAGCATGGCGTAACAGAGACTACAATAAAGGCAGGACCACAACGGAGAGTTGAAACTACCTGAACATTTTGTATGTGCTTTTACAACACAAGTATGACAGGCGTGCACGCGGTCACTAGTGTCTAGTTGTACACTAAGGTATAACTTGATCTAGTAGTGTTACCTTCAACGTTTTACCGGTAGCCAGTATAAAACAACTTTATCTCCAATCTACCGCGGTTCAAAGCTCCAGATCTTCTGACCCGAGACAGGCGTCGCACCTTGCAGTGTTTAAAATATATACGACGCTCGAGGCTCATAACAATCCACAAAATAAAAAGGTTGCATATACAGTAAAAAAAAAAAAAAAAAAAAAGATGACAATAAACTGCTTGTGAATTTCACTGCGTTTTTTTTAAATACACCGAGGAACAAAACAGATGCCTTCGGCCCCGAGACTTTCAGCAATAAAATGTCAGCTCTCGTGCTGAAAGCTCGACACTGAAACATAATTTGCAACGTGTTTACGGGAACAAGAGAGGTGACACTTTCATTGTGGAGGTTCAGGGTCCCACAGCTGATTACATTCTCAGCAGCAAAGCCTTTTCAGATAGGCGACTTCAATCACTTCACGTACAGACGGTTTTTAATTTTGTCACAGTAATTGTTTTTTCGGGACGAGGTGTCAGTTTTTTTTTTTAAATGATGTATTTTTTTTTTTTTTTTTTTAAAGTGTCCACAAATTTGAGTTTTAAGATTTGACAAACTGCTGCTGGCTGTCAACTATCAGAGCTTTTGCAGAAGAAACTTTGCGGCAGGGATGGATCCAAACTTCTGAACGGCTGTGGTTGGATACACACACGGGAAACGCACGACTTTCACCCAGCAGACCGTCGTTCGTGTCCCGTGTGACCACTGTACACACATGCGATGCTCTTTTACACTTTGAGTCTATTTTCCCGAGTTCTACGTATACGTTACGCCGACGATGCGCTCCTCTCTGAACATTGCAGGTGACCAAAACTCAGCATTGTGACTAGTTTATATCGTATTCTTAGTGAATTAGCTTCGTCTCGTACACCTTATACACACACACACACACACACACACACACACACACACACACACACACAAACACAGCAGGCACAGCATCAACCTGAGCCGTTCTGCTACATGTTTAACATGGGTTCCTTGCGGATGCTATGGAAACAGTCTAATCTCCGGAGAACGGTACGCGTCGGCCCAGCGGATTCTGACACATTCGATGTGCATCCAGTGGTGTTAAAATTTGACCTGTGGTATATTTCACTCCTCCTGCTTCTTCACACATGACTCTTTGCAGCTGAGCTGTGTGTAATGCATCAATATATATATATATATAGACACACAAACACTGTCGCCTGCTCGAGGAGTGATGCACGCTGTAATATTTAAATACCACAACACACGCGCACACATAAAAGCCTTTTCAATTAATCATAATGTTCTTCGGCCCGATCTACTGAACGCTAACATAATGGACCTGAGTGATAAACCACTTCCATTTTCACTCTAAGCCTGTTTAGGGATGTCAGCGAGGAAAAGAAAGGACGGAGCGACGGTGGGGAGAGAGAGAAAAAGAAAGAAAGAGAGAGAGAGAGAGAGAGAGAGAGAGTGACTGTGATTGAATGAGAGGAGAGGCAGAGAATAAGGGGGGGGATCAGGGGAGGTGAGGCGCTGAGGAGAAGCATGTTTGTATTGCTGAGAGGAGAAAGGATATTAGATACAAATTATTCATGCGCTCACGCCCATCCCCATCTCATGAGAAGGGTCCATTTGAACCTTGAAGACAACATCAAGCAGAGGAAAAGAGTCAAGAGTGAGGGAGCTCGAAGAATTAGGTAATCGCCATATATCATTACATTGTTATTGTTGCTGATATGAAGCCCAATAAAAACGTAAACACAGTCCAACAAAACTGCCGCTTTACTCGTCGTCTTTTTTAAACAACAGTTAAAAGATCAGAACTCGCCCACGGAGACATAAAAATCACATTTTGACTAAAGGAAACCTATGTCGTCGCTAAGTGGTTGAGTGTCTGTCTACGGGCGAGCAATAAAAGCCCGCCTGTAGCGCTGCACCGTCTATCGGCGCACTTCATTATTTCCCATCGGAGTTGCTTTGGATCGAAAACAATATCAGCGTCCTGGAAGGAGCCGAAAAATGACTCATTAAAACTTGTTTTAGCATTGCAAAAATCATAAGCGAGGGCTCTGTGAGAGTTACACTCGGCGCGTTTGCGTCGTGTCTTATCTCGTCTTCGACGTATAGCTGCAGGTCGTGAACATTAATTAGGCTGCCACTCAAAACCGTGTCTGTTTCTCTCACCCGGCAGACTTCAGCTGAATCTGTTTCGAGTGTTCTTTACGACTTTTAGTTGCATCAAAAGTTGATCGCTAAACGGATTCAACACGTGGGTCACGTTCAGACCGGATCAAATAAAATGTCAGTTATAAATCAGCTTCCCGATGATGAAAACCTTACCTCGACATCAACCAAACAGTTTCAGTTATCTAACCTCCTCTAGGCTCCTCCCCCCTGTCCCTAAAGGCCCAGACACACCAAACCGACATCCACTTCCTGTTTAGACCGGCAAACCCGCATGACCAGTGAATGGTCTTGTGATATTTCTTTTCGGGCGCGCTTGTATCCACGGAAATTATTTCTAAAAGCTTGCGTGGGCGGAGCCTGAGACAAGTCATCCGTAGCTTTTCCATGGAAGCGACTCTGTTATTTCCACACGATGAAGCTGCGGATGCGCATTAAACCTCCGTCGTCGCCGTCGTCGTCGTTCTATCCTCCGGTCGTGACTCCGGCAGCACAATAACGCTCACAGAGTGGGTGAATATTGACTGGAGCAAGAGGTGCCTGTAGGGAAATAGAGGCAAGAACGCTATATAGCGGGGCTGACAGATGTGAAACCGAAAAAACCGTGCTTAACGTCCAAGAAATACCAGAGGTGGAGCGGACGGACAGACGGAGACGGATGGGAAAACTAACTTCGGCTGGCTGTTGAAGGGCAAACACGAGGCGGGCGGCTGATCGATGGGAGATGACTAATAAAGACTCGGATCGCACGCGGCATTCCAGCTGTGTGTCTGTTTGTGTAACTGAATACAATGGCGTCCAGCGGAGGCCTCCGCCGTGCGTACATGTGAGATTGTTTTCTCTCATTAATACAGAGTGAGTTTCTTCACACACACACACACACACACACACACACACACACACACACACACACACACACACACACACACACACAGAGGAGGAGAAGGAAGTGCTCCAGTGGTCCTTCCAGCTTTAGAGTCAGTTGAATAATTCAAACAATTAATGGTGGCTAAGGTCCTCCCTCTCTCTCTCTCTCTCTCTCTCTCTCTCTCTCTCATTTTTTTTTTTCCTGTGTATTCATCTCCTCTCTCTCTTGTTTTCAATCAGTCTCTCCTCCAGTCGTCCTTTATTCCTCTCCTCTCACCCTCTTTGTGAAGGGCGAGGGTTTCTCCATGGTTGTTGTTTGACACTTTCTAGAAGCAGTCCGACGTATTTGATACTTATGCTAAACAAGAGAAAAGACCCCGCCGAGACTGAAGCTCGTGCAACAGAGAGTGTATATATAGAAAAATACACAGCTGGCACACTTGACGTGATTGTGAAGAAAATACAAAGAGCAAAGCTGACAACCACTTTGTAGCAAAGGTGTCACCAAAATAGAAAGCGGATCATGCGGACAACAAATAAAAATAGTCTGCAGCGCAAACGGGACAGTCGAAGAAAAACATAATTAGCAGTGCAGATGTGTGCGTCTCTATGACGACGGTCATTCCATGTGTGTCACGATGGAAAATCATCGAGCGGCATCGCCTTCAGCCGAAAACCTCGGAACCCGAGTGTTTTTCCGTCTCCCGAGTTTTGGGATTGATGCCGGCGTGTGTGTTTTTCCTCTAAATGTTCTTCAGTGTCTCGACTCGGGGGGTCGGGGGTCAGGGATTGCATTTCGTCCAGGTGAGAGTAAAAGGCCGGCCGTCAGGCTAAAAATCCCAAATTGGAGATACAAGTGAACAGAGGGTAACGCTGGCGTCTCTCTCTCTCTCTCTCTCTCTCTCTCTCTCTCTCTCTCTCTCTCTCTCTCTCTCTCTCTCTCTCTCTCTCTCTCTCTCTCTCTGCCCTGAAAGGTCGAACTTCGCTAGACTTGTAGCGGCTGGTTGACTGGCTGAAGCCTAATCAAGCATACCAGACTATTTCCCCAAACTGACACACACACACACACACACACACACACACACACACACACACACACACACACACACACACACACACAGGTCCAGCTATAAGCCATTTCCTGGTGTTGACACTTTGTCATTTGTTACACAGACATCTCCTCTCCTTCACTGGCTCGGCTGGACCACGGCCAGAGTTTGTTTTGTTGTGTCTGCTCGCTAAACAGCAAAGGAGACAGGGGAAGAGAAAATAGCCAGGAAGAGGGGGAGTGGGAAAGAGAGAGGTGAGAGAGAGAGAGAGAGAAAGAAAGAGAAGGGAGATAAAGACCCAGCGCAAGATATACAATTATATTTTTACAGTTTCTCCAGGATGTCGTGTGAGGTTTTGTGATCATTACAGCCCTCAATCTGCTGCAGAATAGCACTAAAATGTGTCGCCTTGTTTGTGTTATTTTGGGAGAAATTGTGTCTCATATTTAACAACTGTCAGCCACAAGATAATGTTTTAAGAACCTCCTGATTCTCCTGTAATATATTCATTAGTCTCACTTTTTTTAAAAAAATTTTTATGAAGTAACCTTGATGCCTCCCGTCCGGTTTTAATGAGGATCCAACGAGCTCCGTAAATGCTTTATTTAGGGGATTACAGAGAAAGTGGTTCAGTTTAGGCGACTTTGGTCAGATGGAGACACTTGGAAGGAAGAATGTTTGTGTTGATTAATTCATTAACGGGACTTTAGGCTCATAAAAGTGGCTCTGAAATTGTGCAGGGTAAACTAAAGGTAACTAAATATTAATAACCTCTTTGCGATTCCTTGTGCATGTTGGTTAAATTGTCCAAATGTTTTTTTTTCCTGTCGTGCACTGTGCCCTCCATGTTTCGCGTCACGGGGATTTTATTAATGATTTTACAGAAATATGATCGGTAGCATCTCCTCAAACACGTAACCAGCTACGACCTCGTTAATTTCCGTGCGTATGCAGGTGCTTCTATAAATTCGGCGTAGAGTTCTTTGCAGCTCATCCACCAGGCTAAAATTTGCAATTCACAGTAATGTTCTGGTAACGGATGGATATTTTGAAAACCAAATAAGCGACAAACTGACGCTACTCAAAAACATAAAAACTCTAAAAAAAAATAAAAGGTAGAGAATTTGCAAAAAGAGTGTTGGGTGTTACAGACTCAATGAGAGGAGAGAAACCGCAGTGTGTTAAATGGTAGATAATCTCATCTAGATTATAGATGGGCTGTTGAACATCGCCATCGTTTGTCACCGCACCCACTCCCTCCGTTTCCAACCGAACGATAAAGAGGTGGGAAGGGAGGGGAGAGAATGAAGGTAAGATGGGAGGCGAGGAGATAAAGGATTTAGGAGAGAAAAGGAAGGAAAGGAAGAGAGATGACTCGCCAAGTGATGCATGGCGAAAGGGTTGGAAAAGGCGAGGCTGAGGGATAGAGAGAGGGGGGAGATGAGGTAAATGAGGGAGGGAGAGGATAGAGGACTGTGTGGCAGAGAGAGACACAGTCCATCATGCACCCTGTCTCTCTGTGAAAAGAGGAAGGACAAAGTTTAACTAGGATTTATCGCCTGTGTCTAGTCACTGGAATAAGGCTTGAGATATAGATCATTATGGAGGACACATAGACTCGCGTGCACCTGAGCCGGGGTCAGTTCACTTTCTGTTCAGAGCCTCCGGAGCTGGTCCTTTAAACTGAGAGAGCTACGCCGAAAGACGACGTATTCACCGGTGTCCATCACACGTCTCGTGTGAGACAGTTTGTCTTTGTATACTTTAACCAGGATACTATTTATTAAAGTCCTATGCTGTCTCATAAATGTCACTATATTCTACTTTAGGAGGCTTTAATTAACCTGAATCAATCAGAATAAGCGTTTATCAATGAGAATGATTTTGGATATCGCTGGGTAACCGTCGTCACCTCGGAGTTACGGTGCATTATATTGATGAACAGTGGGAGCTGCGTTCACATGCTGTGACTGTCATGAAAACAGAAGACAGACATTGTGCTGAAACGTGCGCGGAACATTGTGTTCATGTTGCACAGCAGTGGAACGTCTCAAATAAAGTCAGCACACTGAGCACAGATAGTGAAGAAATATAACTGCTGCTGTGTAAACGGAATACTGCTGTTAAAAATAACCTGATTTCAGTGTTTGCAAACCAAATGTTTGTGTCTGCTGACATTGAACAACACATATATATATATATATATATATATATATAAACCTTAATGTTGGCCTAAAAATGGAGCAGATTGCATAACACGTTAAAAGACTATTGGACCTCAGCAGATGTGTAAAAGCAGCTAAAAGAACCGGTTCATGTTCGCACCATCAGTCGATTTTGTGCTGGTAAATTAAAATAACACAAGCTGTTTAATATTCATTAAAGCAATTTAGGGACGGTAAAATATTAATGAAAACATCAACAGTGTTTGGGCAATACATGGATAATTATTACAAAATAAAAACCAATTAAATTTACAGTATTTGCTGCAATCTGGGCTTTCTGTGTTCTCGTTCTCTCATACTGCAGATTTCAAAGGCAACATGGAAGCAAATGAATATTTCAAGAGTCAAGTTTCAAAAATATACTGTTTAACAGTTTGATAAATTACCCCAAACAGTAAGAAAACTCAGAAAAAAATGCCTCAGGTGAGCATTTCAGCGAAACACATTTTGATTTATGAAAGTGAGGGTTGACTAATCAATATTTTGTGTGGTTTGGAAGCAGGAGTTTTTAACCTTTTTCAACCCACTAAATAACTATTTCCAACCACGTCTGCCCATAAATAAATAAAGTATTTGCAGTATTGCAGTATTTTCTGCTGTGTTTTCCAGGATCATTCGTCCTCACGTCCCTGGGGAAACTCACGGTTACTTTGTCAGACTGATCCTGTAGCTATTTAAAGACGCTCACATGTAGCAGGACAGAGGAGGCACAGTGTGTGTGAACATCTGAACAGTGGGCTTCTTGTGTGCGAAAAAATCTAATTATTGCACATCCTATAGATGCACACCGGCAGGCAATGCAAGATTGACCTTATTCCCATGATGATGAGCCTTTTCAGCTTCATCCCACGGGAAGAAGTTGATATTCTGACATTGAGACATCTATTTGTGCCATTTTAACGTGAAAAAAATAGGTTAGAAATACCATAGAGTTTAAGTTTTATTACCCCCTGACATAGGCTGGACTTCAGATCGGATAGATTCACAGGCTGCTTCCTAAACTCTGCCTTAACTCTTTGAAGTAATGCTGTATTAATAAAGGTTTACATTAAGTTGAATCATGATGCATACAAATCTAAATCTCCAACCGATTTAATTTCCATCCATATCGTCGTTTTAAAAGAAATCTCCCATAATCAGGACATTGTAATTAAATGTGAGAGCACTATACAAGAAGGCGGCCATCATTTTTAAAAAACATCCACATCTGTGTTGAAATCATTAACCTACCGACCTTCTCGTCTCGTTCATCAGCAACAAACTTAAACTCTGCGAACAAAGACGAGTACGAGCCAATCGTAGGCCACACAATGGCTGTGAAAAGAGGTAATTTGGCAAGCGAATGACTCACTTTGACATTTTCTTGCACGGTTATTGCTAGTGCGCTACGTCGGTGTCCTACCCTTAATGATGACCATGTATTAGAAACCACTTGTAACCAGGGCCGAGGTAACCCTCTGAACTGATGCCAGCCGCCTCGTCTTCTTAAGCGTTTTGCTCAAATAATTGCTAAGCAACAGTTCACCAACCCAAAAGTTATGCATTACCATCTCAGCTGATGCTGCATGCTCTTGAGAAAAATATTGTTTTTTTGCATCTATATTCCAAGCAGCGTGTCGCGTATACTTATATGTATTCTGAACAAAACTGTGTGGATGCTAGTTTAAGAACCCAACAACAGCTTCCTAATTAGTTTGTGCGAGTTGTTGTCACCACATCGCACATTTGCATAAAGTGTAATGTTTCTCAGCTTCCCCTTGTGGTCCCTGGAGTTACCTTTGTGTCTGCAGTCAATACGCCGCGAGAACCTGAAGCGTAAACACTGAAAGCGACGCCGTAGCTCTGCAGTGAAGGTCGTCTTTATTTCGTGCGCGCGGTAGAAAGTAGTAGAAAGCGAGACGTGGTCGAGCGGCAACTTCCAGTCGCATGAGGCCCGGTGAAAGCCGCTGTCGATGGGTTCAGTACGTTAAGGAGTGTACATCAGACTCCATTATCAGGACGGTGATTCACAACAGATGGCTCTGGAGAAACGGAGAGAGAGAGAGATGCACAGAAGGAGAGGGGTGGAGGGAAGCGGAGGGAGAGCGTTTGAGAGAAAGCGGCTGTCTAGACTGCAGAGAGCGTGTGCGCTGCTCTGTGGGAGGGTTTTCTGATTGTAATGACTGCAGTAAGGTTACAGGTCTAATTAGCGGAGGGGCTGCGCAATCAGGCACCATTACTGTACAAATACTTTGGATAAAGTCAGCCGGGTTAAGAAGTTCTCCGCGTCTGACTTTAAGTGCGTCGGAGTCGGGTTTCTGTTATGCCTTCGCCATTTTTAATATTTGTCTTTTTTCGCCGTGAGTGAGCGAGGCATGCAACTTTGCAATTAATTTTTTTTTGGATTACGGTCCGATTCCTTTTAAGATGTTTGTACGCTGGTGCCGATGCCCCCACATTACTGTGAACAAACTAATTAACGGCTCTCGCTTTGAGCAGTCGGCTTCTTTTAACACAACAACAAAAAAACAACAACAACAACGAGGATCCTTATTAGATTCTTTGTTTCACCCCAAATTAACAGCAAACGTCTGTGTATTGTTCAACCATGTTTGAGGACATGTGGGGCGGTAAATGTAGACCTAAAAAGTAGGAAACAGCTGTAAAATAGCTTCCATGGTTCTCGGGAGAGCTTTTTTTAAAGGGTGTTTCTCCACCGATTCTACGAATCAAAGTATGTTTACTGTTCTTGGGAGTACTACTGTATATGGGGGGGGGGAGAAGAGAAGTTGTACAAAGTATGTTGTGGCTTCAGGAGGAGCTGTGGGTAATCTGAGAAACAAAGAAATCTGGAGGGAGGGAATAAAAAAGCAGTGAATCCACGTCTGTAGCTCGAGGCTGAAGCGTGACGCTACGTTAGCCGCTGCTAGCATAACACACCTGCATCCAGCTGAACCGTCGACGGTGAAGTTGTGGGTAAAGCCGAGGTTTTGACGAGGAACTATAATGTCTTGGATTCATAAAAACCATTGTGAGTCACATTTATTTGAAATAGTGGCTGTTTCATATGCTTCACTTTGTCTGTATCGCTTAGCTGCTTTGGACGAAACTTGACATTTACAGGTTTTAGACTTTTAAAAACACTTAAAAAAAAATATCACCAAGACCTTGTTATAAAGCAATTTGCAGGAAAAACAAAAGATCACTGGCAACTATTTCATTTTTTTTTTTTAATTGTGTGTCAGTTTTTACGGTTGATTTTCCCTTTGAGGAAGAAGTAGAAAACGAAGCAATGTCAACAAGGTTTTTCATACTTAGAGAACAACTGAGCGTCAGTAGAAACTTGCAACAACTTAATTATCCACAAAATTCATGAGTAAATTAAGATCTATGACTGATTTAAGACAACAAACGTCAAAATACCAGCTCACATTTTCAGCGTACAGGTAGACATTTATGACCATTTTTGGTCATAAATGTCAACAGATGTGATGTTTTGAATTTCCAGTAAAAGTTGTTTGTAATTACAATAGAAGTTGTGTAGCTAGAGTAATTTAACACTAAATAAACGTTAATGAGTTAGTATATTACACGTACGGTTACGTTATCACAATATCTATTGAACTCCGGTCTCATTTTATAGTGTTTGTTGCAACAGAAGTTATTTTTCAGGATTTCATGGTTCGTTTCCAGTTTCCAAACAGTCATGAAATCATGACCACGATGTTTCCTTAAACCTAAACCACGTGTTTATTGCGGTATCCTGGATGACAAAGATCACTAAAGCTGAACAAAGTAGTCATTTTAACCCAGACATCGATCTTCCCTTGACGTTGTTCTCCCATTTTGAGCCTAAACCTACGAAAGCCTTGATCACAGTCAGTCTTGTTTTTCATATCTGATCATCTATATATGCGGATGACTTGCTGCTATTGACGAACAAAGAAAAGCCTGCTACCTCCACATGCTGCATAATAATAATAATAATAGTGTCTGGGATCAGTGTCACAAGAGCAGCTTATGAACAGAAATGTAAACCCTGCATTTCTTCCTCCCGTCTCCTTTTTTTTTCTTTCAGATTCTTTTCAGACGTTTTCCACAAAATCACAGACTTTTAGGGCAGACTGAGAGGAGCTAGTAATTCTCGCCAAATGAGACAGCCACAGCTGCACATCCCCGGCCCGATTTCCCTCCTGCACAGGTGAACTACATTTTGACCGAGGTTGTGACCGGCGACGGTAATCATACATCATTTTGGAGGATATGGACCGCTTTCAGGGAAGCTTGGACGAGGGTCGCGAAGGTCACGGGAGGGAGGTTTAATGAATGCCAAATTATCCCTTCCTGCCACTGCCGCCCTCAGGGACAAAAGAGACAACGCACACATCGCTCTCATGAACACACACACACACACACACACACACACACACAGATGATAACTGTGTCTGTTCCTCATTGTCCTCTCCGCTCTTTGCCCTGCGGGTGCAAAGCTAGCGCATATGGTGGCGTTCCTGCTGTGTTTCCAGTTAGGGAGGCCTTTGTTTGGACGTGCGTCTGGTTTTGGTGAGGAAGGAGTCCCGCATGGGTTATTGAGAGCAGACACAAGAGGCTAACAGAGCTATGGAAATAGAACGATATGGAACCATCTGATTGACACGACAAGAGGGCAGGGTAAGGGTTCCCTGAAGGTTCCGTTACTCGGGCTGTTCTCACACAGCGCTCGTAGCTACACCTGCACAAATGGATATGCACTGTAATGTGTAAATGTCCCATGGAATCATGGGATATTGCTGTTGTTGGTGCCCCGTGTGAAACGAGAGCACGCAGTTGGACTTCAGAAAACGTCACTTATGTCTTCGTTTGACCTCAAAACCACGATCGTTTCCTTTAAACTTAAAAACTAGTCTCGGTGCCAAGTTGTTTTCCGAGAAGACGGGAAGTTTATTTTGAAAAGACGTAATGAGCGGAAACGTACGCGTGAGGAGTAACGTCTCGCTGAGGTATCATCTGAACTGTGGTGCGAGGACACGTTGACTTACTAAGCGCCACATGTCAAGAAGATAATGGAGGAAGGCTTCGGATTTACTGCCGCCGTAAACTTTCATGCACAATCTAATAAAACTTAAGGGAGAATTAATGTTGCTGGTTTTTTTTCCCCCTGAGCTTCCTGTTTACATTCTGACTTGATTATGAGTGGAAGCGATCGACTCGTGGGAAGAGCTGCAGCTACGGCGCGACTCGATCCGACGCGAAGGTTCTGCCGATGATGGAATGTGATGCCTGCGCTAGCTCGGCAGATTTTTTTCACCGTTCACTTCTTATTTCATCATTTTATGTTTCAGCAGCAGCAGCAGCAGAACAACCGTCTCTCCCTACAGGAAGCTATAAAAATGCGTCCTATTTTCGTTTCGCCGTCGGTGCGCCGGAATGCATTTGTGTTTATTCCTCGCTGCTCTTTGAAAACACTTGAAGTGGAATTTATTTGGTCATATAGATACATGAAAGCATAGTTGCAGATTCATTTTGTCAGAGTTTGACTTGGAGTACAAGCAACATTTAAAATCCACCGTGACCCCGCTGGGAGGGATGCGTCGTTCAAACATTCAAAATGTAATTAAAATCAATTTTAAAAGCTAAAACTCATATTTTATAGTATGACACAAACGTTATAAAGATGCGGCATGAATGAGGGCTTTTGGTGTGGTCATGTAATTTGTATTTATTTGATGAATCGCGAGCATCGCAGGCTGGAGGTCCGTTCAAAACGCGCGGAAGTGAGGAGAACACGATCCACGCGGGTGTAAAATACGAGGTTAAAAAAACAGTGTGTGTGTGTGACGTCTTCTTCAGCTGCAGTGTTGCGTTAATGTACTGTAGATGGTTTATAGCCATATAGACATTTACATTAAGGAGGCTTGACATTCGGTGTCGGCGTAGCTAATCGTCGCGCGGCGTTTAAAAAAAGTTTGTGTACAGGCTGTTGGCGAAGCCCTCGCAGTCGGACAGGTAATTAGATAAGCAGGCAACTTTGTGAGAACAGTGTGAACAGGTGGGTTTGTGTGTGTGTGTGTGTGTGTGTGTGTGTGTGTGTGTGTGTGTGTGTGTGTGTGTGTGTGTGTGTGTGTGTGTGTGTGTGTGTCCTGGCTACAGATGTAAGCAGTTATAGGGACATTCGAGATCAAACGCAAATGTGTCTGGAGGAGAGGCTTCGCGGCAAAGGCCAAGCTGGGAGGGAGAAGCAGAATATTCGACAACGTTCCTTCTTTAGAAAAACGGCACAAAAGGTCCACGGGCTCTTTTTTTTTTTTTTTTTTTTTTTAAAGGAAAGGTTCTACAGCTTTCAAGCTGTCAAGTGTTGCCTTCTCCTGAAAACAAAACCTGACGCGAAAGTGAATTGAACCCCTGCCTCTCTGCGACACGGCGAGATATAAATTGCCTCCTTCTGTAATCGGTTCGTCTGCTGTTCCCGCTGCGCAAAAAGCACACCGGCGTACACAGCTTATTAGTGCGAATGCTGATTGAGCGGCGTTCACACTTATGAGTACGGCTATATTACACTAGCGCGCCACACGCTGCAGAAACAGTTTGAACGTTAACTCAAGTCTCCTCACCTCCTCCCTTTGCTCTCTCTGCCACTCGTCCCCTTCCCTCCTCCTAAAAGCTCGTGACTCACCGGAAAAGTGTTGCGATCGAGCGGTGAAACGTCTCAGGGCTCCACACCAGATGGTCGGTTTAATATCCTTTTCGTGGACCTCAGATAAGACGCTGGATTTAAATCAGTGGTGAACAAATGCTAGAGGCTATACTGTTTACATCTCTCTCTCTCTCTCTCTCTCTCTCTCTCTCTCTCTCCCAAACAAATCACTGACATCAGGGAACACATACTGTACTTAAAATATTAGTCGGAATAAAATAGATCAGGGTTGAGTTATTTGCCGCGGTTGCTGCCTTGTTCGGATAAATACTTAATCAGCGTGAAGTAAGAGGAGCACGGTCCTCATTGGCCGGTGATTAAAGAGCTTAATTGTCACATGTTTACCAGCAGACGGTGTCTCGATTGAAGCCCGGACCGTTGTGGAAAACAACAGGAAAACAAAATTCATTTTTGAATAACTTTCGTTCCTGTTATGATCCGGCAACTCGTTCAAGTTGCACTCAACTTATTGCCCCATGCATGCTGGGATATATAATCATAACCACGGATTAGAATTACCACCTCGCTGTCGTGAACCTCCGTCAAGTTGTCGGTTTCCGTCCACATCTGTCCAAAAATATCATCGCCTGATCATTTTATCCTCGCAGACGTTTGTGTGAAATTGACAGAATCAGCATATTTGTTCTGGAGTTATGGCCGTCAAGGTGTTTTTTTTTTGTTTTTTGTTGGTGAGGTCACAGTGACATTTGAATCACATTATGTTTGAGTTGAAGTAGATGTTTGCGTCCAATTAAATCGAATTCCCTCCAAGGCGTTCCTGAGGAACCAGACAACCCGAAAAAATAAAGGCCTCCGGCCACGGCTGTCTGCAGCGCTGAGGCACAACGAGATAATCACTTTAGAGACGCACGGCTGAATAACTAACCCACTGAGAACGTTATGTTGTCTAATATCAGGACAATGCTGGAGTGGTAGTACAGTCTGAGGCTCCGATACTGATTCTGTTCACTATAAGGTAGCGTACAGTAAGGAACTGTCCTTGTTTCCTTGTATGCAGGTGAATTGTGTGTTTGTTGGCTTTGAGTAGGCGGCCTGGCAATCAAACAAATGTGTTCGAAAGCACTTTGGCGAGTGCAGAATATGTATTTACACTGATTATACCTGCAGGCACTACATTAAAGGAAAGGGTTACGAAAGAAAAAAAACTCAAATATCAAATATTTATGGCACTTTATTAGCTACAATAAAGTCTGCATACCGCCTGCATGCGATGATAACGGCGCTAGTTAGCCGTGTTGACTGATACGCAGAGACTCACAACACACACACACACACACACACACACACACACACACACACGGAAGGGAGGGCTGTCTGCTTCAGTCCGTCCTCCTCTTCCTCCCGTCTTGTCCCTTTGAGTCAGATTTCCGGGTTTGCGATGTGAACAGGCAGCCTGCTGGCAAACGTACCTGCTGTCGCTAGCAGCTATCGAACACGACAGCCGGCCACAAAGGAGGAGCGGTCAAACATGTCGACATGTATGTGGGTCCCTGTCTGTGTGTGTGTGTGTGTGTGTGTGTGTGTGTGTGTGTGTGTGTGTGTGTGTGTGTGCGAAACGAGGGAAATACTGTGAGAGGACGGCGAGGTGTGTGTGGACCAGTGTTTGGTTTGGTTGTAAACATCTTGAGGCAATTTACATTCAACTGTTTGTATCGGCAGCATTATCAAAGTATATGTGTGTGTGTGTGTGTGTGTGTGTGTGTGTGTGTGTGTGTGTGTGCGTGTGTTTGAGGTCTTCAAAGCAGCTTGATTTTCCAGTTAATGACTGTTCACTTCAAAGCTACACAGACACACACACACACACACACACACACACACACACATATATACAGACACAGACACACACCGTCTAACATGTCCCCATCTGTGTTGCATCTCTTGTGCGTCTAAAAGCCGCCACTCACATCTCTGGTGAACTCTCCAGCTGTGTGTGTGTGTGTGTGTGTGTGTGTGTGTGTGTGTGTGTGTGTGTGCGTGTGTGTGTGTGTGTGTGTGTGTGTGTGTGTGTGTGTATTAATGCACTTTTATGCAGATGTGCATGCATATTGAACGAATGAGTTAGTGCATGTGTGTGTGTGTGTGTTTGTGTTGTGGGGGGGTGCGGTGTTGTGACAGAGATAGAGCGAGAGTCAGAGCAAGACAGCTGCAGATGTTGCAGGACTGCTGAATCCACAATTCAAACACACACACACACACACACACACACACACTGTACAACAAGAATGATTAGTCATTCCAAGCAAAACAGATGTATGCTTGTGTGCGACCGGTGTGTGTGTGTGTGTGTGTGTGTGTGTGTGTGTGTGTGTGTGTGTGTGTGTGTGTGATTATTGTGAGCATCTTTCCTGAGTTAAACCTGTCGACAGACGGAAGAGGAAACACTCTGCTGAATGTAGGACATTAATTAATGTGGACACAACATTCTGCTCTGAGGTTTGTTAGATCTCAGATCGTTTACTAGTTAAAAGGCATGTCTTCAAAACTTTACTATATATATATGCATATATGTATATAATAGTTAGTTATTTTAAATAATATAAATAATGATCAATTCAATAATCTAAATCCACAAAGTAACTGTTACCTGCTTGTCAGGTGCAACAAAGATTTCCCTCTGAAATCCAGAGGTATATATATAGAAGTATAAAGTAACATAAGAAGGAAATACTCAAGATGGAATAAAAAGAGGGAGGAAACCAGGAAAAGAAATGAAACATGAGAGGATGGAACAAAACAAGAAGAAGAAGAGGGTCTTCACCTCTCTTTTAGACTTCCTGTTTTTTTTTCTAGCTCATGGCCTCAGGGCCAAGGTGCTCCCCTCTCTCGCTCTCTCTCTCTCTGTATCTCTCTCTCTCTTTCTGTGTGTGTCTCTCTCTTTCTGTGTGTCTCTCTCTCGCTCTACCTCTGTGTCTCTGTGTGTGTCTCTCTCTCTCTCTCTCTCTCTCTCTCTCTCTCTCTCTCTCTCTCTTTCTGTGTCTCACTACCTCTGTGTCTCTCTCTCTCTGTCTCTTTCTCTCTTTCTCTGTCTGTCTCTCCATCTCTCTCTTTCTCTCTGTGTCTCTGTCTGTGTGTCTTTCTCTCGCTCTCTCTCTGTCTCTCTCCCTCTGTCTGTCTGTCTGTCTGTCTGTCTCTCTCTCTCTCTCTATTTATCTCTCTCTCTGTCTCTCTCTCTCTCTTTCTCTCAGTCTCTCCCTGTATCTCTGTCTCTCTCTCTCTCTCTGTCTCTGTCTCTATTTATCTCCCTCTCTCTCTCTCTCTACCTCTGTCTCTCTCTGTCTCTCTCGTCTTTCATACAGTCGTTGTCGTGGTATGAATTATTAACTAATTGTCCTGGTTATATGAGTGGTATGCGATGCAGCATGTGTCGGGCTTATTGTCTGGCTAATGTTGCTGCTTCAAAGCGCTCTTGAAATTCGATAATGAGCTCACGCTCCCTTTGTGGCTTCCCAACTCAGTAATATCAATCTTCACACTGCTTTATCAGATGGCTTCATGCAAACAAAGGCACAGTTTTAGGTTAGAAAATAATGGTTGTATGCATTAGATGGAAAAAAAACCCTGAAGAAGACACAACAGAAAACCATTGTCGTGTTGTGTTCACGCTACAGGTGACACAGCAACAGGCTACAAGTCGTTTTCAATGGAAGACGGAGACGCGAGGCTAAACTGCCATCTTTCAGCCCTCTAATGACGCGCTGAAGACGCTTCAACGTCTGGTTGAGGTTGCCGCCATCGCAACGCATCGTACTCTGAAAAACATCCGGTCCACAACATGCAGCCGAGGACTGAAGCGCTAACAACAAGCTAACAACATCACATGGGATTATTTTAGCTCCCTATTATGTCCACCAGGGACATAGATGAGGATGAAGATAGCAAGCTGCTGTAGTTAGCTAAGGCACGTGCAAACATATTACTGCAGAGCTGTCTGATGTATCCACATTCCACTTTAACACAATGTGCATGCTATCAAAACGCTTTAGCTCAGCTTACAGAAGCAAAGGTAGCCTAAGACTGACATTCGGGTCCTCCAGCCTCGCCGACCGTCTCTCGGCCGCTCGCTCCGTTTATCTGAGCCTCTACTTTTTTCCAAAAGCCTCTTCCAACGGCGGAGAGAACTTTAAGCACACAGACCGCCAAATGTTAGACATAATGGCAGGGCAGACTGTTTATGATGGGATTTGGCACGGCTTGTTTTTTGCTGAGGTTGGCTTGTATTTCCTGTTTGCTCGCCTCATATATCCGTCCTGATTCAAGCCTTGTATATAATAATCTCTTCTGGCTCTCTGTTTTTCAGTGAAGCCAATTTGATGCAAAACTCTAAGGATTGTAACCAAGTACTAGTAAACTAAAAGCCAGAGATTAGTGAAACCTATTGTAAGGATTAAAACATCATGTGATCGCAGTTCCCAGACAAAGATTTTGTTTTTGTTGTTGCCCTCACAGTCGGAGAGCTCATGAAATGCTGAAATTGAGTGCTGTAAAAATGCAAATTATTGTGAGAGAAAACAGAAATGGGAATTTTTCAATCATACTAGTCCATGCTTCAATTTGCACAGAAATGGTAAAGAGAAAAATAGTGACGTCACGAGAACTAATCCATCGGTACTTCAGAAAATTGAGAAAATGTGACGGTACTCATTCGTTCCACAGCTGACACATGGAGTTGACCACTGATGCATTCAAGCTCTATTCAGTAACAATGAGAATTGGGTATAATTACTTTATCATGTTTGTTCAAATAGAGTCTTGTAAAATGTAGTTTTTGGGGAGAAACTTGAATAATAAAGGGGTGTAGTCAGTACCGTAACGGAAACACGTGAGGCCCCCCCCCCATATAGGCAAGATATCAAAACAAAAATGTTTTGGAAGTTTGGCATTCAATTCAGCAATTTTCTGTTTTGAATGCCGCTTTTGAATTTGCGTTTCATTTTCTCCTCAGGAAAAATCAGTGCTAACGTTACTGAGTTTAATCAGCGCTAACGTTACTGAGTCAATCAGTGCTAACGTTACTGAGTTTAATCAGTGCTAACGTTACTGAGTGAATCAGTGCTAACGTTACTGAGTCAATCAGTGCTAACGTTACTGAGTTTAATCAGTGCTAACGTTACTGAGTTTAATCAGTGCTAACGTTACTGAGTTTAATCAGTGCTAACGTTACTGAGTGAATCAGTGCTAACGTTACTGAGTCAATCAGTGCTAACGTTACTGAGTCAATCAGTGCTAACGTTACTGAGTCAATCAGTGCTAACGTTACTGAGTTTAATCAGCGCTAACGTTACTGAGTTTAATCAGCGCGAACATTACTGAGTCAATCAGTGCTAACGTTACTGAGTTTAATCAGCGCTAACGTTACTGAGTTTAATCAGCGCTAACGTTACTGAGTCAATCAGCGCTAACGTTACTGAGTGAATCAGCGCTAGCGTTACTGAGTGAATCAGCGCTAACGTTACTGAGTCAATCAGCGCTAACGTTACTGAGTCAATCAGCGCTAACGTTACTGAGTCAATCAGCGCTAACGTTACTGAGTCAATCAGCGCTAGCGTTACTGAGTCAATCAGCGCTAACGTTACTGAGTGAATCAGCGCTAACGTTACTGAGTGAATCAGCGCTAACGTTACTGAGTGAATCAGCGCTAACGTTACTGAGTCAATCAGCGCTAACGTTACTGAGTCAATCAGCGCTAACGTTACTGAGTCAATCAGCGCTAACGTTACTGAGTGAATCAGCGCTAACGTTACTGAGTCAATCAGTGCTAACGTTACTGAGTCAATCAGTGCTAACGTTACTGAGTCAATCAGTGCTAACGTTACTGAGTCAATCAGTGCTAACTGTCTGAGTGTAGTTTCAGATATCTTCCTCAGATTGAGATCATCTTCAGCTGATTGGACCTTCTGCCTTCGCTGAACTAAACTATGAATACTACAATGACAAACAACACTATTTCTGTATTTGTATATTGCAGTTATAATAATCAAACATGTTCAAGATGCTCTCAATGACAGTGACGAGCAACGACCGGCTCAGAAGATTAGAATCGTTGAACGCTACACATCACAGAATGATTTCATTTCCCAGCGGTCGTCACATTAAGCCTCCATTGAGGCACGGACAGAAGTCTGCAGCGATGGGAACCCGTCATTGTTGCTCCATTTAATAAATTAATCCAGCTTCTTTATGACTTTCCAGATACAACCCAACCTCGTGCTCATCGTACTGCAGCTTCCTGTTGATGCCGCTTCGTTTCTCACACCTGCTCTGTTTGATTTTTTTCCCTTTTCAATCAATTAGAAGTTTGCATAAAGAAACGCAGCTACTGGTCTCTGCTGTGCTTTCCTCCTCCACCCCTGGGTCAGGCCTTTTCATGCATAACAATGAGAGACCATGTTTCTCTTCCCACCACTAACCCCTTTCTAAAAATGTATTCAGACTTTTCTTTTTTTTTTCTCCTTCTCATTCACCAAATCCCCAAACTGTATGGGTATTAAAATATGCCAGCGAGAGAGCGAGGAAGGAAGGGGATGTGACACGAGAATGTGTGCGTGCTCATGAGCGCGTGCAGGAGACAGGAAGGATGTTAGAGCGTGAAGAAGAAGAAGAAGAAGAAGGAGCGAGGCAGACGGTGCGTCCCCCTTAAGAGAGGATGTTGGAGTGGAGGAGGCAGAGGGAGGATCCAGCTCCGTCCTCCCTCACTATAGCTTGTTAATCTCCGCGGACTTGACATTTGAAAAATACCTACACCCCTCTCTCCCCCCTCCTCACCCTTTATTCCACACACACACACACACACACACACACACACACACACACACAGAGCCTTACTCCCAGCGCAGTGATGTGTGTGTAAATCCAGCGCCACCACTGAATAGACTCAACTTCTCCTTGACTCTAAATCCCCGTCTGAAACACAGCGGGACGACTATTTCTCAGCGGTAAAAGAAATCACCTTGAACGAACCACTCTGGCTTTGCACCGAGACTGCGATGTCTGTAACGGCGGCCGAATTACGGGCAATGACATGTAGGTCATTGCCCGTCATCGAGCCCACTCTGTCCCCGTAGGAATAACTCTCATGATGCAGATTCTGCAGCAACTCGTGTGTCTTTTACGTGGCGACGCAAAGTAAGGGGGCGGAGGTTCGGGCTGGTGCATGGTGAACGTAACGCGTTCACACCGAAGGTCACAGTTTGCACAAAGTAACTTTTATTTTATCGTGTGTTTCTAACGCTTAACATTCCACTTCGGAGCCGACGCCGCCGGAGACCCAGGCCGTACTGCGAAAGGGAGACACCGGAGAACCAGAACCAGGACTGACTCGAGCTGACCGTCGGACACCATGCTGCAGTAAAATCACAGATTTTCTAAAGGGAGTCTGGCGCTCGGTTGTCCTACTGCTCTAGAGAGGGATAAGGAAGAGATCCTTGCACATAAGTAACGAGGAATCATTTTTAACATATTTGCCAAGTCGCCAAATGGTTATATTGAGCATATTTGCAAAACGACAACATATATCTTATTTAAAAATAGTTAAATTCTTGAAATATTATGATACAAGGATGTCAGTCGTTAGAGTATTGAAGTGCAATATCCAAAATAATGGATGAATAATGTTCAAATGGAATGTCATGTTGAACGTCATCCAAAAAATTGGCTTTTGACCTGAAAAAGATTTAAACTTTGGTCTCAAGAAACTGTAACGTTTAGGTTTTGTTTTTTTTATGAAACAATATTGGTTCTCTTTGCCAATACAAACACAACATTGGTGTACAGAACGGAGAACTCTGCGGATATATATAATGCATAATGTCTTTTCTAATACACCATAAATCATCAGAGCGGTGGGGAAGAAGCGTGACGCGTTTGTGTGTGAATAGAATTCAAAGAATCTCTGATCAGAGTTCTGCTGCGGATTCAATCGGCTCAAAGCCGTGATGTGTTATAAGAAGTGGCAGACAGAGCAAATTGATTCCATAGAGTATCGTCAGCAGGTGTGTGTGTGTGTGTGTGAGTCTGTGTGAGTCTGTGTGTGTGTGTGTGTGTGTGTGTGTTTTATCTTGAACATGCTATGGTCTGACTACATACGCAGCATAGTAATGACCATGGATACAGAGGAGACGGAATGTACAGTATGCATTGATTGCAATCACATGACACACACACACACACACACACACACACACACACACACACACACACAGCTGTCAGAAACAAGGCCACACACACACACACACACACACACACACACACACACAACGTGAAGGACTCTGGATTTAACTGTTATTGAGGAGTCAGTCGTATTCATGGAGCCCACTCTTTGATACTCTCTCTCTCTCTCTCTCTCTCTCTCTCTCTCTCTCTCTCTCTCTCTCTCTCTCTCTCTCTCTCGTTTTTTTCCAGGACGGCAGACGAGCGTCACGCCACGAGGAAAAGGAAAAGACTTAAAAAGACGTGCAGAAATGACGACTCACGGATCGAAACTACCACAGTTACGAGTTTCAGCCCCTGAAGTTGTAACGTCATCAAACCCGCATGTGTGCCTCCATGTCTCCTCAACATGACCGAGAGCAGCGCATTCAAAACACTCCCGTCCATAAACCATTGAAAACATGACAGTAAATGTAACAACGGACACACACGGTCTCTGGGGGGGGGGGGGGGGGGGGGGGGGTTTCACAGAATAAAATTCCACATCTCATCTCGCCAAAATAAATGTTTTTTTCGGGTCAACTTCAACCTCAAAATCTACTGGAAAAAAATGGAGCATTTAATGTGCCGACTTACAAATGTTTATTTCTCTCACGTAGACGCTTATCAAAGCAGGGTGTGCCAGGTGAGTGAGTAAGAGTCAGTCTGTGTGCGGTTTCTGTCTAAGGCAGCTAGATGCCAGCTCTGTCAATCACTCAGAAAACTAGCCCCACACACACACACACACACACACAGACAGGACCACCCAAGGGCCAATCTGTCAGCGTGTGTGTGTGTGTGTGAGAAAGAGAGAAAGAGAGAGAGAGAGAGAGAGAGTGAAGCCAGTTGTTTTCTGTCCAGCTAAAGTCTCTGGCCCTCACCCTGAGCCATCCATCACTAGACAGAGAACGATGGAGATAAAGCCAAACAGAGAGAGAGAGAGAGTCAAGGGCTACTAAATGGTTGGACAGTTGGAGACAGTACGGGGGGGAGGGAGGGAGTGGGAGGCAAGGGAGAGAGACACAAACACAGAGAGTTACCCAATTGTTAGACAGAGAGTAAAAGAGGAGACAAACAGAAATCACTTTGTTTACTCTAGCCTTCTTCACTTTAAGGAGGTGCATTTCCGACTGAGCATCAAGAATGTTTGTTTCATAATAAATGAGTCAAATATCGAGCGTCCCTCCTCGGCCGGGAGATGTCTCTCACGTGTGAGACGTTCCAGCTGGTGTCTGCAGGAACCGAACGGGAATGCGGCAAAATGAGCCAAAAAAAAACTAGAGACGGCGTGTTCCATTTCCTTCGTCTACGTTTTAGATCGAGCGTTCGAACGGACGACAAAAAACGTTAGCTGTAGAGCATCAAACGAAGAAGCCACGAAGTCACGGAAAGTGTCACACATCTCCTCTCCAATATATGCTTATACTGAAAGCCAGACTGGTCTGCAGGTCTCTGAACGCGCCTTCTTAAAGATATAAGCCGTTACACGCTGGTGGAACCCGTTCAAAAGGTTGATTTTAAGTATGAATAAGTGTTTTGCATTTGGAAAAGGTCAGTTGATTTTTTTTTGTTGCCTTTGCCATCTTTTTTTTTTGTACTTTAGGTCAACTAATTAACATTTTGTTGCTCAGGAAGCTCCCTTAAAATCGAAAGAACTGAACTCCTCGCTGTGGCGATCTTAAAAGACAAGATACCGAAACACAAGACTGTATGTCTGATGGGCTTCAAATCCAACGTGCAGGAGAGCAGAGGTATATTCTCACCGGCGGAATCTGCAAAACTTCACATTTGCATTCATTTAAAATGTGTAAGCTGCTGTGAAATTGTTTTGTCTCTGCCAAACTTCATTATTTGTAGTCCTGCTGAGGTGTTTCCTCAGTCTGCAAACAAACAGCTCTCCGGTGATTCAACGCGTTCTCACTCAAAACCCGTCAAATACCGACGCTTCTCAGTGGCTCTACGGCTCCAAGTACGACGCTCTAGGTTCCCCTCTGGCGTCAGCTTTGTCAGGGACGGCGTGTCACAGTCCGCCCGTTACATGCATAGTGTCTTTTCAAAATAAACTTCCTAGATGATAGAAAACCTACAGTTTTCGCTCATTACATGCATAGTGTCTTTTCAAAATAAACTTCCTAGATGACAGGAAACCTACAGTTTTTGCTCATTACATGCATAGTGTGTTTTCAAAATAAACTTCTTTGATGACAGGAAACCTACAGTTTTGGCTCATTACATGCATAGTGTCTTTTCAAAATAAACTTCCTACGTGACAGGAAACCTACAGTTTTCGCTCATTACATGCATAATGTATTTTCAAAATAAACTTCCTAGATGACAGGAAACCTACAGTTTTCGCTCATTACATGCATAGTGTCTTTTCAAAATAAACTTCCTAGATGACAGGAAACCTACAGTTTTCAATCATTACATGCATAGTGTCTTTTCAAAATAAACTTCCAACGTAGGTTTACTTAGTTTTTAGGTTTACTTACCCAACAAAAGTACTTGATTAGGTTTGGGAACACACAAAATAAGTTTTGTTGGGTAAAATAACTTACATTTAATAATTTTTAATAATAATTCTGACCTGGTTTCATACGGGACACTAACATCAGCCTCTGGGTGAAAGTGACAGAATTTATGTTTCATAATATATTCAAAGTAATAAAATACTCCAAAAGGTTAACTGAATCCTGCTGATGTTGTATTTAAATGGCCGGGACTTTTACAAAGTCAGTTTTACTGCGGCGTTGTCTTCACCCATGTCTCACACACACACACACACACACACACACACACACACACACACACACACACACACACACACACACACACACACACACACACACACACAGTGCTTGTGAGGCAGACAACCTGTGTTTGAGTAAAAAACTTCTTCCTGAAGATAAGCACAAAGCTTACCAGATACACACTGACATGTTTTTCCACTGCCTCTCTCACACCTCATGAGACTGGAAAACAATATCAACTTTGGACTCGATTTTTCCAATTGACACCCACACAATCCCGGCATTTTCACCTTTAGCTGTGGCTGTCTGACATTTTCTCACAGTGACTGGCTGCAGCGAGGCCGATGAATGCCAATCGTTTCCACACTGTGCCGGAATATATAAAACACCAACAAACAGCGGAGGAAATGTAATTAATATTTGGGGGGCAACTTTTACAGTCAAACTATTTATCTGTATATATGTGTGCACATATATACAAATACATATGCAAATACACATATATATATATATACATATATAAACACATATATACGTGCATGTCTATATTTTCATTCAAAATCTTTTTCCAAACACATCCAATGACTTAGAACAATATTGGGTTATTGCTCTAATTTATGTTTGCAACAATATTATATATATATATATATATATATATATATATATATATATATATATATATGCTTGAGGGTCTGGAGGAGTGCTCTAATGATTTTGAATTGGCTTGTCATCTGATCAGCGGCCTGTAGCCGGTTCGTGTTCCTCGCTGAGATTTGTTTTTGTTTTAGATATACTTATTTTTTATTTGTGTGTGTCAGAAAAAGAAAAAAACGAAACAAGAGAAGGACGGAGAGAGAGAGAGAGAGAGAGAGAGAGAGAGAGTGAGTATCTACATGGCAGCCTCATAACTCAAGCAATTCCACAGTGGGTGGTTGTGTTGTGCTATTGTGTTACAAACATGACAAATCGCTAAATCACTGCTCGCTAATTGTCCCCTGAGCCCGGAATACAAGCGCCTTGTTGTGAGCTAATTGTACCCCAAAGGGAATGCACATATCCAGTAAAGTGAGTGGAAACAATACACACACACACACACACACACACACACACACACACACACACACACACACACACACACGGCTGCAACTCTGTTATTAAAAGCAAATCCATAATAGATTACTGATCACCTGAAGACAAATCGTAAAGCGGTAATGCACGAGGGATCTAACGGAGTCTTCAGAGCCGTTAACACAACGCCGTCAGCTCGGATGTACTGACCCTCAGAAATTCACTGAAGTCGAGGTCAGCTGAGCAGTTTCATCTAATTTGCACTCTCATTGGAGTCGTCTAAAGCGGCAATTAACTGCGTCCCGTTGGGAGTTGCCTTATTGGGACTGGGAGCAGTTGACTTAAATACTGTGCAAACAGAAGCATCTTGTCCTTAACACAACCCTCAATGAATACATCTGCAGAGAGTTCTTTATATATATATATATATATATATATATATATATACACTGTTTACTACCTGTTTACAGCTCCGTGTGTGTATTATTTACAGGACTCAATAGTCAGAGTATAGCCAACGGCAATCATTTTGACTACCAATTATTGTCCTAAAAAGGACGGCAAAATGTCACAAAAATGTCACAAAAATCAAGAAAGAAATTTGTGAAGTCTTGGGAGGCGAAGTATCTTTGAGCGGACAAAAAAAATGATACTACAAAGCATGCGAGGCTACAACACACACATGACCTGAACGTCACATTTTATTCACTGCATAGTATCTTAAGTACTCAAAAATATGAGGCAACCATGTTTTCACTTTCGGCAACCGAAAGCTGATGCCCGATTGGCGTCCTGGCAACCACTTCTACACGTTAGTGTTGAAGATCGTAGATTCTCATTTATTACTTCCTTGTTTTTCTCTTTTTAAATACATATTTCATATGAGCCTCGTTGAGAGGAAGCCTGAGAACTAAGAACTCCATCGGCGACAACTGCTTCTCTGTAACTGTTTTTGTTTTTTCCGACTATACGTCTCGTATCTTTTGGGTTCAAGATTATTTCGAGAAAAATAATTTCGTAATTTCCAACATTTAAACCAACAGATGACATCGACTCAGATCCACGACGGAACCGATTGCAACCAGCTTTTCTTTGTCTTTTTGCTGATTTGACAGACATTTGTTTTTAATAATAATCCTCCAATCTTTCCTCCGAATGCAACTGTGATTGATCATGAGCGATAAGAACAACCCTCTTCCACTGAATTCTACATCTATTAAACGTACGACACATAAACATGATATTCTGATCCTCTAAACAAAAAGAACATTGAAGCATTTTCTTTATTTGATCTCGTCTTGACTGTTATTCCTTCCACTCCTGCCTCAGCCTCCTCCTCCTCCTCCTCTTCACTCCGTCTCTCTCCGTCTCTCTGTCTCTCTGTCTCTCCTCTGAGAGTAAATGTTGATTTTGACCCCGAGACGTCTTGCTGTTTGTTGTTCTTAATAAGCGAGTGAATCTGCATGCATGCGCCGAGAGTGAGCGAGTACAATTTGGCGGCGTCTCGCTGTTAGTTGCTCTAGTTGTGAACCTCCGAGCGTCCGTCTGATTCATCGCCTCATTAATTATTCGTTGCTATGGCATCACACAGCAAGCCCTTCTTGATAAAGGAGCAATTCTCCAATTACAGAACGAACGAGACGAGTTTGGATCCGGAGACGGTGCGCTGCTCTCCTCCTCGGTACAAATTCTACGTCGATTGTTCAAGCTAAATTTAAACATTTCTGTTCTTTTTTTTTTTTTTTTTTTTTTTGTTCTATCCTCCGGTGCAATTATTCCCTGCCGGTCGTGTTCAGAGAACATCCGATCCAACTTCCTTCCTCTTCCGATTCACACTTCCTGTAAGTGTCTTTGGACGCCCACACCGAGCCCCGCTGAGAGCAATCATAATCGGAGCTCACGACGTGGGAGCGGCGGTGGAAATAAGTTGTCGCCGCCCTGCGTGACCTTGCTCGCGTAACATGGATTTATTGAGGGAGGAACCGCTAACAGTCAGGCGCTCATCCTCCCCCCCCCCCCCCCGCGCTGCAAGACCGCAATCAAAATGCATGAGATCGCAACGGTTTCGGAACGCCGCCGAGAGGTTTTAGAGGGCCCTGAAAACGTATTTTCTCAATCAGAGAATTCTTCCTATAGGCGATGGGATCCGACACTGAACACACTATTATTTCAACAAAGGTAGACCGGCTTGGGTGGTTTCAGGTGAACGATGTCAGTACTTCTGAAGGATTCAGCAGCATTCAGACGGTGGATCGTTTGGTTGCTGGCGATGAAATCTGATCAAATCAGTGTTTTGGAGCGTTAACATCTTAATGAAGAATACTTAAAGATGGTTTTTAACGCCAATGTTGCTTGCTTAGTCATGAATATTACAAGTTATGGAGAATGCTATTCCAGGCCTGTGGAAAAAAGACTTACATGCTGAACTATTTCATTACGTTTTCATTTATTTGGGCGTCAAAAACACCATAAGTCAAGGTTTCCTGAAAACTATTTTTTTTTACTTAACTTGGTCTGATACTTAAGGAATTCCAGAGGGTTTGTTAAACTGTTGCACAAAAGACTTTAGCAACCAAAGTGAGGAAAAACAAACTGAATGTAACTGAATGTGCAACACGGCCGAGTTTATAGAGATTCATGAACAAAACGTATCCCAAGAAAAGCGTTCTCCACGACCGGGAGAACCCACTGGATTTTACACGATAGACTGTTGTTTCACACTCATGTGCTTTTCTTTTTAGTGTCCTCTAATTTTGCCCTAAATAAGGAAACATCAAAAGGAGTCAGCGCATCACCCTCCGCTAAGGAGAAATCAAGCTGAGTGTCATACTTTACGTCCCCCTCGTCACAAGGACAAGAACTACCGAGTGTTTTTACCCTCAGCTTCAAAAGTGATTCAGGACTTAACAATGAAAAAGTCCTCAAAACGTCCTCCACGAATACTTCAAACTGCTAACATGATGTTTGAGTTCGCCTATAAAATCAACTGATGAACACGTGATCAGATACCTTCAGATGTACTTCAGATTGTCTTCTTACCAGACCATTGAAATATAAACTTAACAGTGATGTAACTATCAAATGAGACACAACGTGATCCCTCTTCTTTGTTCCTCATCTTTCAGACTTTCAGCATCGGCAAAGTTTTGTCTGCTTGGCCGTTAGCGTCAAGATTCCCTCGCCGGGCTGTGAAAGAGAAGAGCTACCCTGTAAGTACCTTTGAGCAAGGCAGCGCTCCAGTGCGGCTGCTCAGCACCGAGTCGCCCGGACGATGGAGAATGTTGCCACAGAGGCACTTTGAACGAAGCGTCGATGAAGCAGACGGTGTGAAGGAGAGGAGTGGAGCAGCTCTGATGGACATTAACAGGAAGAGGGATCACAGCGTCTGTGTTTACTCTTTCATTTTCTTTATCACTGTCTCTCACTCTCACACACACACACACACACACACACACACACACGGAGGCATGCTCCACGCATTCAGTCATCAGTGAGGGATGAGATAATGACAGGAGATGGATAAAGAGAGGAGTCCTGCTGAGAGAGGAGATGCAGGAAAAAGCACAGGAGAGTATGCGTGTGTGTGTGTGTGTGTGTGTGTGTGTGTGTGTGTGTGTGTGTGTGTGTGTGTCCTATTCGGCCTGGGCTCAGCAGGGGGGTTAGGGCTAAAGAAAACAGAAGTGGTTTTCACACATTAGCAGGCAACAAACAACACAAACAACACACACACACACACACACACACACACACACAGAGAAGACGCAGGAGGCTTTCACACGTTAACCAGTCTGAGCAGACCCTGGGTTTAAGGGTTATGTTGCTATAAAAAAAAGGAGAGGGAAGTGCAGGAAAAGAAGAATATTAAAAATGATTTGAAACAATATTGGTTTGTTGCTCTAATTTATGTTTTGCAACGATACAATTTCAGTGGGTTTAAATGCCCCGCCCCTATGTGTGTGTGTGTGTGTGTGTGTGTGTGTGTGTGTGTGTGTGTGTTTACAGGTGTGAAATGGATTAAATCTTTTAATTAGCGGCACTGTTTTTAAAAGGGATCTGAAATCGCAACACAAACAAAACGCCGTCGCCGTCGCGCCCCC